>NC_077230.1:361959590-362259590 GCF_027887165.1 Monodelphis domestica
AAGAAAGGAGTCTGAGGAAAATGGGTGATAACTCAAGACACACAGACAAGTTAATTGATATGGGGAGCAGCGCTTGCTCATGTAATGATCTCCTTTGAAAATTAATTAAAGGAAAACATGAGAAATAAGAGAATGTGTGGAAGTAAGCATTCCTAGATAGAGATAGGCAGAAATCAAGAGAGTCAAGAGAAGGACTAGAGAATCAAGAGAGTCAAGAAGATCAAGAGGAAGCACAGTGCCCTCACCCGCATTTATTGAGGTGTGGATTGGGAGGTGTTCAATGAATGCGTAACAAAGCATAGTTGATTGACATTGGTTGAAATGATAATGATGACAACAAAGAGGCTTGGGTAAATCTAACTGAGCTTTGCAAATGAGTTTGCTCCTCGCCCTATGTTAATTACCTGGCTCTGAACAAAGGCAGCATGGCCAAGTCAAGAGCCTAGCTCACAATCATACACTGACTATCAAGAGGTCTGACCATGTGTCTGGTAATACAATATCCATACATCAATCATACTTTCATGACTGGTATGTTACAAATAGGAGGAAAATAAGGTGTGTGGCAGGGTGTTAAAGGAGGGAAAAATAGGTGGTGGAGATTAAAAGCAAAACACTTGTGAGAAGGGACAGAGGAGAAAGAAAGATCAGGATTAAAAGGGGAAATGAGATGGAGGGGAATACATGGTTATGTAATAAAACAGATGATCGGTGTAGAGAACTATTTCTGGTTGTAGTGACTGGATACTCTGGCTTGAGACTAGAAAGCTGCTACTAGGGTAACCTCAGGGATGCCTATTTGTTATGGAGATAAATGAGAGATGATGCTAGAGAGGTTACTCTGGAGCTTGTCTATTGATCCCTAATTGCTAATAAGTCAAACTTTTCCTACCCTCCACCCTTCACTTCCCAGTCTCCACCCATGCCTCCCGTTTCCCTCCCCTGATCTTAGTCAGCCACCTTCTAAGAAACTCAGGGGAACTATGAGATTTCAGAGAAATAGCCTTCAGTCTTCCTTTCTCAAGTAAAGGGATTTATTGGGAACAACAGGGTAGAGAACTGAGGTAAGAGGGATGAGGGTGACCCTAATCTACAAGGAAAGGTTATGAGGATTATGGAAATTGTCAGTCTTATCACAGCTGTGACACAGAGACATCCAGAGAGATGGACAAGTGTCTTTCTTTTTTTCTTCTTTCTTTAGTCAGATAATCTCTCCTTGAGTAATTCAAGTCCAGACTGTCAAAAAACCACAAAGGTCTTTCTGCCTAAGTCAGGAAAAGCCAGTCTCTTTTGATCAGGAACCCAAAGAAGAGATTTCTCCCCTGGTCAGTCACCCCCAGAGAGAGCCAAAAGATCCCAATTCCTCTCCTCTCCCCAGGCTCCCAACTGACTCCTCCTGGGAACATTCTGTTTGGAATCTTCACCTTGATTTTGCAGATCAGGTCCCCAGTTTGGTCTGCATGCCTGGCTTGTCCTGCAAATCCTCTCTTTCTTCATGTCTCTTCCACAGTTAGTAATTATATCTGTGAATGTGAGTGGGATTGACTCAACTCATAAAACAGATGAGGCAGAGTGCATTAACAATCAGAATCTTATGATATGTTGTTTACAAGAAACACATTTGAGGCAAGGAGACACACACAGAGTAAAAGTAAGGGGATGGAACAGAATTATTGTGCATCATCTGAATTTAAAAAAGCAGAAGAAGCACTAATGATCTTAGACAAAGCTAAAAGAAAAATCAATCTAATTAAAAAAGATAAAGAAGGAAATTACATCTTGATAAAGGTACCATGGACAATTAAGTAATATCAATACTAAATATATATGAACCAAATGGTATAGCTTTCAAATGTTTAAAAGAGAAATTAAAATGAGCTGCAGGAGGAAGTAGATAGTAAAACTGTGCTAGCTGGAGACCTCAACTCTCCTCTCTCAGATCTAGGTAAATTGCATTAGAAAAATATACAAGAAAGAAGTAAAGGAATGAAATTTTATTTGTTTTTTAATTAAAAGTTTATTTATTTTAAATAGTTTTCCATGGTTATGATTCATTTTATTTCCCCCCTCCCAAAGTTAACAAGCAATGCCACTAAGTTTATACATGTATACAGTTATACATATATGTATTAAAGTGAATGAAATTTTAGATAAGTTAGATTTAATAGACTTCTGGAGAAAACTGAATGGGAACAGAAAGGAACATATCTTCTTTTCAGCACATGGTATCTGTGCAAAAATTGACCATGTATTAGGGCATAAAAACTTCACCATCAAATGTAGAAAAGCAGAAACAATAAATTCATTCTTTTCAGATTATAATGCAATAAAAATTATAATCAATAAGTGTCCATGGAAAGATAAATAAAAAATTAATTGGAATCTAAATTATCTAATTCTATAAAAAAGGGGTGTGTCAAATAACACATTATGGAAACAATCAATAATTGCATTAAAGAGAATGACAATGGAGAGACAACACATCATCCTATAAAGCTTACCACTGCACTCTCTATGTATACTTCTTCTAGCTAGTATGATAATAATAACATTTTTAGAGTTACAGATACCATCTTTCTATATAGGAATACATGCCATTTGATTTTATTGAAGCCCTTAATTTTTTTCTCTTTCTCATTTACCTTTTTATGTTTCTCTTGAATTCTGTATTTAGGCATCAAATTTTCTACTTAGGTCTTGTCTTTTTTTTCATGAATGCTTGGAAATCTTCTATTTTATTAAATGACCATACTTTCCTCTGAAAGACTATAGTCAGATTTTCTGGGTAGTTGATTCTTAGTTGTAGACCCAATTCCCTTGCCTTCCAGAATATTGTATTCCATGCCTTCTCGTCCAGTGTGGATGCTGCTAGATCCTGTGTAATCCTAATTGGTGCTCCATGATATTGGAATTGTTTCTTTCTAGCAGTTTGCAGTATCTTTTCCTTGTCCTGGAAGTTCTTGAGTTTGGCTATGACATTCCTGGGAGTTGTCAATTGGGTATTTAATACCAGAGATGATCTGTGGATTCTTTCAGTCCCTATTTTACCCTCATGTTCAAGGATTTCAGGAGTTTCCTTGGATAATTTCCTGTAGTATGATGTTTAGCCTTTTTTTTGGTCATGATTTTCAGGTAGTCCAGTGATTCTTATATTGTCTGTCCTGTATGTATTCTCTAGGTCAGTTGTTTTCTCAATGAGTTGTCTCATATCATCTTCAATTTTTTCATTCTTTTGATTTTGTTTATTATGTCTTGGTGTCTCCTGAGGTCATTAGTTTCAAATTGCCCAATTCTAATTTTTAAAGACTGAATTTCTTCCATGATCTTTTGATTCTCCTTTTCCTTTTAGTCCATTTTTCCTTTCAAGACACTCTTCTCTTCTTCTGATTTTTTGTGTCATTTTCCAGCAGGTCAATTCTGTCTCTCAATGCCTGTGCCTCTCTTTCCAGATGACCTATTTTGCTTTTCAGGCTACTATTTTCCTTTTGCCATTTTTCTTCAACCTGTCTTATTTGATGTTTAAATTCCATTTTGAACTTCTCCATAGCCTGCTTCCAAATCCCTGTTTTGTTTTATTTGGGGTTTTTTGAGGCTTTGCTTGATGTTTCCTGCATCTTGTCCTCATCCACTGGTTCTGTTCTTTGGCCTTTACCCTCAAAGAAGCTTTCAATTGTAGCTTTTTTTTTCTTTCTCTCTTGTTTACTCATTTTATTTACTTTTTTTTTCTTCCACCCTATGGACTATATAGACTTGCCTCTCTGTTGATTTACTGAACCAGATTGTTTGAGCTGTTTTGCTCTTAGGCTGAATCTTCTCTTTTCTCTATTCTTTGCTGGTAAACTGGATTCAACTGGTTGTGTTAAACTGTTGAGCTGACCTGCCCTGGGGCAAATTTTTCACTGTAGCCATCAGACTGAGGATGTCCAGCCAGGTAGCCTCTCCCCAACACTCCCCACTTCTTTCCTGCCAGTCCTTGTTATAGCCCTGGACACCTCTATAGTGTGGTGGGTCAGAGATAAACCCTCATGGCTACCATCTCTGCCTAGATCTCACACAGACAGATTGGTCTTTTTGCAGGTCTGTGTGGTAAGTGGGAAGGGTGTCCCACCTGATGGCCCCCCCCCAGGTTCCTCCCTGCCAGCCATTTTCAGAATCCTGGGCCATGTGTGTTGGATCAGAGGTGAACCCTCATGGCTGCCATCTCTGCCTGGGGGCTCACATAGTCAGCCCGTTCTTGTTGCAGGTCTCAGTGCACTGGGTAGGGGAGGGTGTCTCTCTCTTTTCCTTTGAAAAGAGATGGACTATGCCTACCTTTCAAGTTGTTTTCAGTCAGAGAATATTGTGACTTCTTCTTGTTGGGTTTAAATTTCTTTTTTTTTTCTTTGAAGCACAATATAAATATTGGTTTGGAAGGATTGTCAGAGAGATTATGGCTTTAGCTGCTCCTAAGGCACCATCTTGTCTCTGCCCCTGAAAATCTATAACTATAAACACTTACAATAATAAAATAGAGAAAAAATAGACCAATGAATTGGGCATGCAACTAAAAAAAACTAGGAAGAAAAAGACATTAAAAACTTCCAATTAAAGAATAAATCAGAAATCCTAAACCAAAGAAGATGTTAATAAAATTGAAAGTAAGAGAACTATGGAATTAATAAATAAGACTAGGAGTTGGTTTTATGGGGGAAAAACAAATAAATAGGTCGAGGATTGGTTAATTTGATTTAAAAAGGAAAGAAGAAAATCAAATTGCTAGTATCAAAAATGAAAATCTAAATTCATTACCAATGAAGAGGAAATTAAAGCAATCATTAGGAGCTATTTTGCCTAATTACATGCCAATAAATCTGACAATCTAAGAGAAAAGGATGGATATTTTTAATAATATAAATTACCTAGATTAACAAAAGAGGAAATAGAATATTTAAATAATCCCATCTCATCACTAATGAATTCCCTAAGAAAAAATTCTACCAATACTATATAAACTATTTGGTAAAATAGCAGATAATGAGTCCTACCAAATTACTTTTATGGCATAAATATGGTGCTGATACCTAAGCCAGGATAAACAAAAACGGGGAAAGAAAATTATAGGTCAATTTTATTAATGAATATAGATGCAAACATTTTAAATAAAATACTAGCAAAGTGATTACAGCAATATATCACAGAGATCATTCGCTATGACCAGGTAGAATATATGCAAGGAATGTAAGGCTGCTTTAATATTAGGAAAACCATCAGCAAAGTTGACCATATCTATAACAAAACTAATAGAATTCACATGCTTATCTCAATAAATGAAGAAAAAAGTCTTTGACAAAATATAGTGCCCATTTCTATTAAAAACTCTAGAAAGTATAGGAATAAATAGGTCATTCTTAAAAATCTAATTAATATCTACCTAAAACCATCAGTAAGTATCAACTGCAATGGAGATAAGGTAGAAGCCTTCCCAGTAAGATCAGGCATGAAGCAATGATGCACATTGTCACCACTATTATTTAATATTGTATGAGAAATAGCTTTAGCAATAAGAGAAGAAAAAGAAATTGAAGGAATTAAAGTAGACCACCAAAAAACTAAACTATCAATCTTTGCAGATGATAGAATGGTATACTTATAAAATCCTAGAGAATCAATTAAAAAACTAATTGAAATAATAACTTTAGCAAATTTTAATACAAAATAAACTCATATAAATCAACAGCATTTCTATATATTTCCAACAAAGTCTGGCAGCAAAAGATAGAAAGAGCAATTCCACTTAAAATAACCCTAAGCAACATAAAATATCTGAGAATCTATTTGCTGAAATAAACACAGAAATTATATAATGTGACAGAGGCTGGCACAAAAGAAAAAGTGCCAGGCCGACGAGTGTGTGGAATTGATTACTGTGATGGGGGAGGGGCCCCAGAAGATGGGAATCTGGAGGAGGAGAAGATTCTGGCTGAGAGAGGAATTGGTCTCTCTCAGTCTGGAGAAGCTGAAGAGAGATGGTTGAATAAGAATTTCTCCTGAGGTTTGCCCATTTTTCCTGCTTGTGGTTGGAAATCCTTCCCCCCAAATTTCCAAATTGAAAAAGACTATTGAAGAGAAACCTGACAAAGGCATTTTGAATCTCTGTCAGACTTTTACCTCAGCTCCTGTTGCCTGAGTCTGAACTATGGCCAAGGGGCCAAACCCAGAGTGAGTCAACCTGACTTTCTCTCAGGGGGCTTAGGCTGCCAAAGCCTGAGCTCCCCCCAAACTCGAGGAGAGAGAAAAAGGGTTTTAGATAGAGACAGGGACCCCCTTTCCTCCACTTTCCTTTCCCATTCTTTCCCTGCCAGTTATTCCTTTGTATTATCCTGATTGAGTTGACATTAAAATAGTTATCTTTTCCCCAAGCTGTGAATCAAGAGTGAATGAACAGATCAAGGGGAGACCCTTTGGTCTTGAGTAGTGGAGGGGGGACAAGAGGGACAAGAGCAAATCTGGGAGAGCAGCCATAGCTAAGGAAGGAAGGCAGAAAAGGGAAAATCTTCAAACCCCCTCTCCTCTCTCTGAGCCAACTCTTTACATCTGCTGTCTCCCCTGAACCCTGCTTTGAGAAGGAGGTCTCCTCTATTTTCCTCTCTCTCTATTCTGAAAGACTGAACCCCTCGATTTCAATGAACATGATTACAAAACACTTTTCACACAAATAAAATTGTATCTGAACAACTGGCAGAATATTAATTGCTCATGGGTAGGCCAAGATAGCATAATAAAAATGGCAATTCTACTGAAATTACTTTACTTATTCAGTGCCATATCAATCAAACTACCCAAAAAATCATTTTATAGGACTAGAGAAAATAAGAACAAAATTCATCTGGAAGAATAAAAGGTCAAGAATATCAAAGGAAATTAATGGGAAAAATGTGGACAGTGGCCTAGCACTACCAGATTTTAAACTATACTATAAAGCAGTAGTAATCAAAACATTCTGGTACTGAATAAGAAATAGAATGGTAGGTCAATGAAATAGATTAGATACACAATATACTGGGGTAAATGACCTTAACAATCTAGTATTTAATAAACTCAAAGAACTCAACTTTTGGGAGAAGAATTCACTATTTGACAAAAACTACTGAGAAAACAGAATGGCAGAAACTAGATATAGACCAGCATTTCATATCCTATACCAATATGTGGTCAAAATAGGTATATGATTTAGAATTAGTTTACCTGACAATTCTGTGGAGAAGGGAAGAATTTGTGACTAAAGAGATAGAAAGCATTACAATATAGAAAATGAATAATTTGATTATATTACATTAAATTTAAAAGTTTTAATAGAAACAAAATCAATATATCCAAGATTAAAAGGGAAACAACAAAAGGGGGATTTATAGCAAATTTCTCTAATATAGATTAATTTCTCAAATTTATAAAGAACTAAATCAAATGTATAAGAATACAAGTCATTCTCTAATTGACATATGGTCAGGATACAGACAAGCAGTTTTCAAAATTAAAGTTATCAATAATCATGAAAAGATATTCTAAATCATTTTTGATTAGAGAAACTCAAATTAAAACAACTCTGAGGTACATCCTCATACCTAACAGATTGGTCAATATGACAGTAAAGAAAACTAATAAATGTAGGAGAGGATAAGGCAAAATTGTTGGTTGAGTTGTAAACTAATCCAACCATTCTGGAAGGCAATTTGGAATTATACCTAAAGGGCTATAAAACTGCATACCCTTAGATCCTGTAATACCACTACTATGTCTATATCACAAAGAGATTTTTTAAAAGGGCAGGGGAAAAGCCTTACTTGTTCAAAAATATTTATAGTAACTCTTTTTTTGTGGTGGCAAAGAACTAAAAATTGAGGTAATGTTCCTCAATTGGGGAACGGCTGAACAAATTATGGTACATGATGGTGATGATATAAGAAATGATGAGCACAATGATTTCAGGAAAGCTGAAAAAATCTACACGAACTGATGCAGAGCAAAATAAGCAGAACCAGGAGAACATTGTGCACAGTAATAGCAATATTGTATAATGATTGACTGTGGAAAGACTTAGCTATTCTCAGCGAAGCAATGATCCAAGACAATTCTGAAGAACTTATGTCAAAGAATGCTATCCGCCTACAGAGAAAGGACTATTGGAGATGGAATGCAGATCAAAGAATATTATTTTTTTCACATTAGATTTATGTTTTTATTTTGGAGTTTTGGTTTTATATGAATATTGTCTTATAACAATGACCAATACTGTAAGTATGTTTTACATGATAACCCATGTATAACCCAGATCAAATTGCTTACTTTCTCTGAGGGGGAAAGGAAGGAAGGGAGGGAGACAATTTGAATCTAATGCCGGATAATGTATGTTAAAAATTATTACATGTAATCTAGATCACAGGATATCTTTTTTTTTTTTTTTTAAGAGGAGTTGGTTGACTGACAAGGTCTTTTTGAATGCCATTTCAGTCAAAGAGCTTCCTCTTCAGTACCTGGTAAGGCAAATGGAAACCAGGGACAGAAGGTTCAAGCATGTTTCACAGTCCCTTGAAGGTACTTTCTCTTACACATCGTCATGACTCTTCCCAAAGCAAGCTTTTCAGGTTTTCTAGGTGGAAGAGTAGCATCAACTGAGCTAGCTGATGGGTTTTGTACATACATCAGGCCCTGCCGGGTAAACATGGCTGCAATCTAGATGTGACTCGCCTCCCCTCCCCGGCACCGAACGAAATAGACTATCTCAAAAGAGCATAAAAATTACCTTTGGAAGAACGGAGAGACTCCCCAGTACCCCACACAAATGAAGGTATGTGGGGTTTGAACATTTCCACACTATAATGAGGAGGAAAAGCTCGCACAAAAACGTGAACTGAGCCACCCCTCCCCCCCAAACCAGAGTAAGCTATCAGAGCGGTCACTGGGACAGCGAGTGAGTGAGGAGTGTCTCTGTCTGGGGGGGCACACCAGGGTCCTTGGGATCTAAAGACTGCAAGGAAACGACCTCTCAGGGTGGTTTCACGGGAAAATCCTGCGCTGAGCAGAGGGGAGGCCGCACTGAGAGGCTGCGCTGAGCAAAGGGGTGCTGAGAGGCTGCGCTGAGCAAAGGGGCGGAGGCGCTGAGAGGCTGCACTGAGCAAAGGGGAGAATGTGCTGAGAGGTTGTGCTGAGCAAAGGGGCTGCTGCGCTGAGAGGCTGCACTGAGCAAAGGGGCTGCTGCGCTGAGCACAGGGACCTGCGCTCTAAGAAACCTCGGAGGCTGGGAAGAACTAGTCTGAGGCAACCTAAATTCACAGAAAACCCGCCCACATCACCCAGATCCCAGACCAAAAAAGTAAGTGGAAAAAAACCACCAAAGGGATGGCTCACATGTCCCAAAATCAAACCTCAAAGAGGAAAGGGGGGGGGGGGGAGTGACTATTGAAAACTTTTATGGAGGAAGTACCCAAGTAAAAGAAGAGAATAAGGATGAAATCCAAACAAAATCATAACATGCCTCCCAAAATGGAAACTATCCACAAGCTCTGGAAGATCTCAAACTGGAGCTTACCCAAAAGATGGAAACCTTTTGGGAAAAAAATGGGAGAAAGAGATCAGCAGTCTGATAGACAAGACTTCACAATTGGAGAAAGAGCTGGAAGCATCTAATAGAAGGGCAGACAAAGCTGAAAAGCAAAACCAGTCCCTAACGACCAGAATTAAGCAAATGGAAGACAATGAGATTACAAAACAGCAAGAATCAATAAAGCAAAGCTAAAAAATTAATGAATTAGAAGAAAACATGAAATATCTCACTGAAAAGGTCACAGACTTGGAAAACAGAGGAAGAAGAGACAACCTCAGAATTATTGGTCTCCCTGAAAAACCAGAGATAAACAAAAACATAAATGCTATTCTACAGGAGATTATAGAAGAAAATTGCCCACATGTTCTGGAGCAAGGGGGCAAAATAGAAATAGAAAGGATTCATAGAACACCCTCTATACTAAAAAAACTATACTATATATACTATATATATATACACTCTCTCTCTCTCTCTCTCTCTCTCTCTCTCTCTCTCTCTCTCTCTCTATATATATATATATATATATATATATATATATATATATATATATATATATATATATATATATATATATATATATATATATATATATACTTAAAAAAACTATACCAAAAGACAACCCCCAGGAATGTAATCGCCAAATTCAAGAGCTTCCAAGAAAAGGAAAAAATCCTACAAGAAGCCAAGAAAAGGAGCTTCAGATATAGGGGGGCTCCCATAAGGATCACACAGGACTTAGCAGCTAACACACTAAGAGACCGCAAAGCATGGAACAAGATATTTAGAAAGGCAAGAGAGCTGAGTCTCCAACCAAGAATCAACTACCCAGCAAAACTGACTATATACTTCCAGGGGAAAGTATGGGCATTCAACAAAATAGAAGATTTCCAAGCATTTGCTAAGAAAAGACCAGAACTTAGTGGAAAATTTGACATCCAATCACAGAAAGCAAGAGAAACATGAAAATGTAAATATGAAAGAAAGGGAAAAGGAGATAAATCTTATCTTTTTCTTTAAGTCAAACTCTCTTCTATAAGGACATTTATATCAAATTGTATATATTAATATATGGGGAAAATGTATTGTTTAACTCAAAAATTGTATGCATCATAAGAGTAGTTAGAAGAATCATACATAGGGAAAGATTGGGGCATCAAGAAGATTTGGTGAAAGGGGGGGCAAAGAAAGAAAAAGGGAGGGGAGGAATCGTTGATAATACTAACATTTACTTCAAGAAATAGGGGGGGGACTAAATAGAATAATCTTTCCCATACAAAGATACATACGGAAAGGGGAGGGGAAGAACTCTCATATGAGAAGGAGAGGAAGAGAGCATGAAGTGGTATTACTTATACCTTGTAAACCTCAAAATTCCTTAGACTTATAAATGTTGGAAATTTCACCATTGGGAAATTTCATACTTGAAAAATTTCCTATTGATAGTGGGTCTTGGCTATTGGAATGTGAACCCCATTGGCATGGGAGGTTCCTCTTCCTCCCTTCTTAAGAGTACTTTAGGACAGAAACCCTTTGCTGAACAATGGAAAGGACTTTGACCTATGCTTAAGCATAGAACAGGAATTTCTTTGAGTCATGATTGATTTTAGAATTGATACAATGGAGATACTTGGAATCAATCTCCACCCTATTCAGTCCTAACAGGATTGAGTAAGGGCTGCAGCCTAGATCAAAATTTAATTATTTCAATCTCTACCCTACTCAGGTTAACAGGATTTAGAAAGGGCTGTAGCAAAGGATCAAAGATTTAATTATTTGAAAATATGACCTTCAACAGACATGTGCAAAGCCAGACCTCTGGGCGGTCCTGGGTTAAGCTAGAGCCTCCATTGGCACAGGGAAATTGATGGACACATGATTGGTAGATGTGAGGACTGAGGGGAGGGAACTTGGATGGTTTCCTTAAGGATAGGGGGGTCCGAAGACTCGTGTGAGGGGTGGTTGAGAAGTTGGTTGGTGTGGTTGGTGTGTGCTCTGAGAAGCTTGCTCTGAAGGAAGCTGAAAGTGGGGGCCTCTGAGACTGTTTCTCCATTTTGGTCACGTGAGTAATAGGGACTGATTTTTTTCTTTGCCCCAGCTATCTAAGGGCTTGGGCCTTTTGGCCCAGCCTAAACAGAAGGGGTATTTAAGCCCTATTCCCTTCTCTCCCTTTTTCTCTCTCTCTATCTCTAATTCCTTTCTTCCTCCTATTGTAATTAAACTCCATAAAAGATTGACTGCTGACTTGAGTTTTCATTTAGGAATTACTTAGCTGAATTCCTTGGCGACCTTAAATTAATATATATCAGTCTTTTAAAGTGATTTTCCTTGTCACAACCTTACTCTCAGTGAAATCAAATCTGAGAGGGAAGAACATCTAGATCCAGTGGGATCCTGAATTCTATCTTATCCAACAGGGTAAGAAAGAAAGGAAAATCGAGGAGGGGGAGGGAGGAGGGAGTATATAAGGGGAGGGAAGGAGAGGGGGGAGGGGAAGAGAGCATAAAAATGGAGGGGCTAGAAAGGGAAGCATATCAAGGGATGGGACTAGGGGGACTGACCTAAAGTAAATCACTGGTTCAAAAGGATATAGCTAAAGAAGAAAGGTCAGAACTAGGGGAAGTTATCAAAATGCCAGGGAATCCACAAGTAACATACATCAGGCCCCAGGCATGTGAGCATTTTTTTATGATAGAAGAGATAAGTAACTATCATACACCTGATATCTGTACATTGAATGTATGTATGCACACATATCCAGTTCTAGATATGTCTATATCCATCTATAGAAAGGTGGATGAATAGATATTCTAGAATGAACTCTGCTAATGGTTCTGGGAGAATAATAGACATAAGCCACACTTCAGCTTTAAAAGATTTTCCCTAGAGTTCTACTTCTGGATAGGACATAATGAGTCAGAGAGTTTAAGAAAAATCTGAATTCCTTTTTAAGGGCCAGGCTGACACAAAGATGAATCCAGGCTCTGTGTGAGTCTGGAGTTCCCCTTGTAGAAAGGGACTGGCATCATCAGTAACAAATATAGTCTAAAATTTGGCCAGGAATCAAATTCAAACTCACTGACTGATAGTTTGGGTTTTTTTTCAATTGTTGGTTTTCTTTTCTTTTCAGATTCCATTCTCTTCCTTTTTCTCGAATATCTGGGCATTTGCCCATCTCCAGTTGTTCAGGTCTTTACATTTTTTCAATGAACAAAAGCTACTTTTCTTTTCTTCTCCCCTCCCCACCCCATTAAAAAAATAAAAAGATAAACTCCTTATAACAAATACACATAATTAAGCAAAACAAAAATTTTAATTGGGCTTGTTCAAACACACACCTATGTAATGTGTGTGCATGTGTGTGCACAAACCTGGCTGTGAGACTCTGAGACTTCTCTGACTCACTTATCCACCATACTGTCCCTGCCTTGAGTGCCTTCAGATCCTCCTACCCACCAACAACTCGTTAACTTCCTTCTACGTTTTTTCTTCTCTCCTGACATTATAAGCTCCCTGAGGTCAGGGATTGTCTTTTCTTTTTTTTTTTATCTGTATCCCCACATCTGGCACAGTGCCTGGCACACAGTAGGTATTCAATAAATATTTATTATTTAATAATATGATTTATTATTGTTTAATAATGTTTATTTTATGTATACATGTAGGTGTGGGTGTGTATATCAAATTCCGCACCCAAGACTATCATTTCTATGTCAGGAGGTGGGTAATACAATTTATTATGAGTCCTCTTGAATCATGGTTGATTTTGTACTTATAAGGGTTCTTTAGTCTCTCAAAGACTTTATATAAAGTGTTCTCCTGGTCCTTCTCACTTCACTTTGCATTAGATTACCCAAGTCTTCCCATGTTTCTTGGAACCTATCTCTTTTATTATTTCTTTTCTTTTCTTTTCTTTTTTTTAACCTTTTCCTCCTGTTTTAGAATTAATACTAAATATCAGTTCTAAGGTAGAAGAACAATAAGAGCTAGACATTTGGGGTTAAGTGACTTGCCCAGAGTCATATTGCTAGGGCATTTCTGAGGATTTGAAATCAGGACTTCTCATCTCCAAGTCTGTCTCTTTCTCCACTGAGCCACCTAGTCCCCCCACCCCTTTCATTATTTTTATGGCACAAAAGTACTCCATCACATTCACGTACTATAACTTGTTCAGTCATTCCTCAACTGACACTCTCTTAGTTTCCAGTCCTTTGTCACTACAAAATGACCTACTATAAGTACTTTAGTACATGTGGATACTTTTCCTTTTTCTTTGATCTTTTTGGGTTATAGATTGGGGGGGGGGGGGTATTGCTCAGCAAAATATAAGAACAGTTTAAGAACATTGAGGGTTTGCTTTTCCAAGTTGCTTTCTATAATGGCTAGACCAGTTCACAACTTGTTCAGAATTTATCAGTATAACTATTATCCCATGGCAACCCCTCCTATATTTTAATTTTCCTTTTTTGTCTCTTGCTGATCTGAGGGGAGTGAGACTAAAATTTAGTTACTTTAATTTGCTTTTCTCTAATTGTTAAAAATATGAAGAATTTTTAAAATTGGCTGTAAGTGTTTTTATTTTGAATTTATTTTGAAAACTTCCTATTCATATCCTTTTTTTTTTATTCCCTTACCTTCCACCTTAGAATCAATACTATGTACTGGTTCCAAGGCAGAAGAGTGGTAAGGGCTAGGTAATGGGGGTCAAGTGACTTGTCTAGGGTCACATAGCTGGGAAGTATCTGAGATCAAATTTGAACCCAGGACCTCCCATCGCTAGGCCTGGCTCTCAATTCACTGAGCCACCCAACTCCCCCCTTATTCATATCCTTTTACCAATTATCAATTGAGGAATAACTCTTATTCTTATATATTTGAGTTAATTTCTTGTATATTTTGAAAATGAGATGCATAATGTTGTACTCACCTCCAATGAAGAGGAAATTAAGGCAATCACTAGGAGTTATTTTTCCCAATTACATGACAAAAATTTGACAATCTAGGTAAAATAGATGAATATTTACAAAAATATGAATTGCCTATATTAACAAGAGAGGAAATAGAATACTTAAATAATTTCAACTCAGAAAAAGAAATTGAACAAGCCATCAATGAACTCTGTAAAAAACATCCACAGGGCTGGATGGATTCACAAGTGAATTGTATCAAACATTTAAAGACCAATTAATACCAATACTCTATAAACTATTTGGCAAAATAAGCAAAGAAGAAGTCCTACCCAATTCTTTTTATGACATAAATATGGTACTGATACCTAAACCAGGAAGACAAAAAAACAGAAAAAGAAAATTAGAAAACAATTTCCTTTTTTTTTTCCAATTTCAAACATTGTTCCTTGGTTACAAAAATCATTTTCTATTCCTCCTTCCCCTCCCCCCACCCCTCCCATAGCTGACCACTGGGTATTACATGTGTCCTTGAACAGAACCCCTTTCCATGTTGTTGGTACTTGCACTAGGATGTTCATTTAGAGTCTGTATCCCCAATCATATCCCCCTTGACCCATGCCATTAAGCAGTTGTTTTTCTTTAGTGAAAACAATTTCCTTAATGAATACTCATGCAAAAATTTTATATAAAATACTGGCAAAGAGACTACAGCAATATATCACAGGGATCATTCACAATGACCAGGTGGGATATATACCAAGAATGCAAGGCTGCTTTAATATTAGGAAAACTATCAGCGTAATTGACCATATCAATAACAAAACTAACAGAAATCTCAATAGATGCAGAAAAAAACCTTTGACAAAATACAACACCCATTCCTATTAAAAAACACTAGAAAGGGGCAGCTGGGTAACTCAGTGGATTGAGAGCTAGGCCCAGAGATGGGAGGTCCTGGGTTCAAATCTGGCCTCATACACTTCCCAGCTGTGTGACCCTGGGCAAGTCACTTAACCTCCATTGCCTAGCCCTTACCATTCTTCTGCCTTGGAACCAATACACAGTAATGATTCCAAGATGGAAGATAAGGGTTATTAAAAAAAAATACTAGAAAGCATGGAATAAAAGGGCCTTTCCTTAAAATAGTAACTATCTAAAACCATCAGCAAGTGTCATCTGCAATAAGGAAAAGTTAAAAGCCTTCCCAATCAGATCAAGAGTGAAGCAGGGATGCCCATTATCACTAATACTATTTAATATTGTACTAGTAATATTAGCTTTAGAAACGAGAAGAAAAAGAAATTAAAGGAGTTAAAGTAGGCATTGAGGAAACTAAACTATCATTCTTTTAAGATGATATGATGGTCTACTTAAAGAATCCCAGAAAATCAACTAAAAAGCTAATGGAAATAATTAACAACTTTAGCAGATTTGCAGGATACAAAATACACCTACATAAATCATCAGCATTACTATATATTTTCACAGAGACCAGCAGCAAGAGTTAGAAAGAGAAATTCCATTTAAAATCATTCTAGACAATATAAAATACTTGGGAATCTATTTGCCAAGACAAACATAGGAATTATATGAACACAATTATAAAACACTTTTCCCTCAAATAAAGTTAGATCTAAACAATTAGAAAAAGATTGATTACTCATGGGTAGGTTGAGCTAATATAATAAAAATAATAATCTTACCTAAATTAATTTCCTTATTCAGTGCCATACCAATCAAACTACCAAAAAACTATTTTATAGAACTAGAAAAAATAATAAAATTAATCTGGAAGAACAAAAAGTCAAGAATATCAAGGAAACTAATAAAAAAATTTAAAGGATTGTGGCCTAGTGGGGTCAGATCTTAAACTGTACTATAAAGCAGTAATCACCAAAATAATCTGGTACGGGCTAAGAAATAGAAGGGTAGACTAATGGAATAGGGCAGGGGTAAATGGTCTTGGAAATCTAATGTTTTATAAGCCCAAAGTTCCCAGTTTTGGGGATTAAGGACTTGCTATTTGACAAAAACTTCTGGGAAAATTGGAAAACAGTATGGGAAAAATTAGGTATAGATCAATTTATCATACACTATAACAAGATACGGTCAAAATGGATATATGATTTTGGCATAAAGGGTGATATCATAAGTAAATTGGGGTAACATAGAATAGTTTACCTGTCAGCTCTATGGAGAAGGGAAGACTTTATGACCAAACAAGAGATAGAGAACATTACAAGGTGTAAAATGAATAATTTTGGTTATAAAAAATTTGATTAAAAATTTTTTGTACAAACAAAACCACTGCAACAAAGATTAGAAGGGAAACAAAGTGGGGGAAAATTGATATCAAATTTCTCTGAAAAAGGTCTCATTTCTCAAATATATAAATAACTAAATAAAATTTATAAGAATGCAAGTCATTTCCCAACTAACAAATGGTTACAGGATATGAACAAGCAGTTTCAAATGAAGAAATCAAACTTCTCAATAGTCCTATGAAAAAATGTTCTAAATCACTCTTTGATTAGGGACATGCAAATTTAAATAACTCTGAGGTATCACCTTACATCTATCAGACTAGCCAATATAACAGTAAAAGAAAATGATAAATGTTGGAGGGGATGTGGCAAAATGGGGGCACTAATGCATTGCTGATGGAGCTGTGAACTGAATCAATCATTCTGAGGGCAGTTTGGAATTACGCCCAAAGGGTTACAAAACAATGCATACACTGTAATATCGTTGCTAGGTCTCTATCCCAAGGAGATTTTTTTAAAAGGTGGAAGGAAGGACCTACTTGTACAAAAGTATTTATAGCAGTTTTTTTTTTTTCTGGTAGCAAAGATTTGGAAATTGGAGGGATGTCCATCAATTGGAAAATGACTGAATAATGTGTGGTATATGATGGTGATGGAATACTATTATTGCATTGTAAGTAATGATAAACAGGATGATTTCAGAAAGAGCTGGAAAAACCTACATGAACTGATGCAGAGTGAAATAAGCAAAACATTAAAACACCATATATACTAACAGCAACATCATGGGATGATTGAACTGTGATAGACTTAGCTATTCTCAGCAATACAATGATCCAGAACAATTCTGAAGGATGTATAACAAAGAATTCTGTCCACTTTCAGAGTAAGAATTGTTGGAATAAGAATGCAGATGATATAACATGATTTTTAAATTATTTATTTACATTTATGTTTTGGAGTTTTAGTTTTATAAGATTACTCACTTACAAAAATGAACAATATGTGTTTTGCATGATAATACATATATAACCCATACTGAATTGTTTACCAGCTCTGGGAGGGGGAGGAAAGAAAGTAGGGTGACAATTTAGATCATATAACTTTGGGAAACTTATGTGGAAATTTGTATTAGGACAAAAATGAACAACATAGATATGTATTTTGTATGATAATACATATATAACTCAGATTGAATCACCTGACAGCACTGGGAGGGAGAAAGGAAGGGAGGAAGGAAGATAAGTTCGATCATATAAATTGGGAAAACTTATGTGGAGATTTGTTATTACATGTAATTGGTAAAAAAAAAAAAAAGAAATTGAGATGCATATCAGAGAAACATGATACAAAGATTTTTCCCTTCTAATTTAGCACTTTCATTTTGCTTATACAAAAAAATTATTAATATTATATAATCAAAATTGGCCATCTTAGTTTCTATGGTCCTCTGCAACTTTTTTCATTATGAACTATTCTATCCATTGATAATGAAAGGTAATTTCTTTCTTGCTCCGCTAATATGTTTAGGTCACCCTTTATATCTAAGTCATATATCCATTGGGATCTTATCTTGGTATATTATTTGAAATGCTGGTATATACCTAGTGCCTGACAAATTAGTTTTTAGTTTTTTCAGAAATTTTCTTCAATAGTGATCCCTTATCCTGGGATCTTTGGGTTTACCATTCATTAGGTACTAAGCTCATTTGTTTCTCTTCAAGTAACCATGGGAAAGGGCAGTGAAGGTATACTGAACTCTTTCCCAGGTGAAATAAAAATCTTTCTGACTAATCTCAGTCACATTAAAAAAAAAAAAAAAGAACTGGCAAGGTTAATAGCCCCTGCCTCTCAAGGCTAAATGCTACCAGAGCCTTGTTGCATATTCTTGCTGAGTTAGGGCAAAGAATACGTCTCTTGTTAAATGTTCAGTGACTTTAGAGTGCCTCATTTCAACCCAAACCTAAACTAAGAGGGTGTAAGTGTTATCATGCTGGCAACATTTGGTAGAAACTAGGCAGATGGAAAAGAGATGAAATGAAATCATTCACATTGTAGCTGAATTGAGAGAAGAGCACTTCAAACAAAAAAAAAGGAATAATCATTTTCTGGGATACTGCCTAACTCCTTTTGGCAAAAACCCTCTTATGTATGGGGAGTCTTCCTGCTGAAGCTAAATGGTTAGCTTGGTGAGTGCTAAAAGAGGCTGCCTGGGAGAGTTAAAAAAAAAAAAAAGGCCAAGGCCAACTTTCCTTGGATGTTGTTTATTTTAATTAAAGTTTTTCTTCCTGAATGCTTGCAATATTTTTTCTTTGACCTGGAAGCTCTGTATTTTTGACTATGATATTCCTGGGAGTTTTCATTTAGATTTTTCCTTTTGGAGGTAGATGGTGGATTCTTTTTATTTCTACTTTTCTCTCTGGTTCTAAAAGATATGGACAGTTTTCTTTCATAATATCTTGAAATATGATCTCTGAGCTCTGTTTTTTGTCATGGATTTCAGGTAGTCAAATGACTCAAATTGTCTTTTTCTGATCTGTTTTCTTGGTCAGTTGTTTTTTTTTTGTATATTACCTTACTTTTTCTTCTTTTGTTATGTTAACATTAATATTTCTTGTTGTCTGGTGTATTCATTAACTCCTATTTCATTTATTCTAATTATCAAGGAGTCTGTTATTAGCTTTTTTAATGCTTCTAGTTCTAAGATTTTAAGTCTTCTTCCAAGTATTTCCTCCAAAACTCATTTCTTTTCAAATTCTTTCTTCTAGTACTCTCGTTTAATTTAGAAAACCATATTTAATCTTCTATTTTAACTCTTCCTTTATTTCTTTTTTCAAGAGTTCTAGCTGAATGTATGTGCAGGCTGTGTTTCACTTTGAGGCTTTACTTAATAGATATTTTATGGTCCAATCTTTTCTTCTGGTTTTGTGTCTTGAGTGTTCTCATTATCACAATAGCTCTTTATGGTGGGAGGTTTCTGTTGTTGTTTTGTTTGCTCATTCTTCTAGCCTTACTTCCAAAATTGGGACTTAGCAATTAGGGCCAATGTCTATGTACTTCTAGAGGGAATATAATTTTTTTAATTGCATGAAGAAACTAACTTATTATATAATGAAAATATTGACAGCATTATCTTTATGTTTTCCTCTTAGAGATACAAAATATATAATAGTATGTGGTTTTTTTTCTTTTTTATTATCATGTAATTATATTCTGTATTGGTCATTGTTTTAAGGACACACTCATCATAGCCAAAACCCCAAAATAAAATCATAAAATATACCGATATGTAAGATGGTTCCAACAATTCTTTCTCTGGAGGTGGATAGCATTCCCTGTCATAAGTCTTTTTGGATTGTCCCAAATTATTGCATTGCTGAGAGTACCCAAGTTTTCATAGTTGATCATTGTATGATATTGCTGTTACTGTGTACAGTGTTCTCCCAATTCTGCTTATTTTGCTCTGCAGCTCATGCAGATCTTTCCAGCTTTTTCTGAAATCTTCTTGCTTATCATTTCTTATAGCACAGTAGTATTCCATTACCAGCATATACCACAGTTTGTTCAGCCATTCGCAAATTCATGGATATCCCCTTAATTTCCAATTGCCATCAAAAAAAGAGCAGCTATAAATATTTTTGTACAAGTAGATCCTTTCCCCTTTTTTATTATCTCTTTGGGATAAAGACCCAGTAGTGGCATTACCCAATCAAAGGGTACATACAATTTTATAGCCCTTTGGGTATAGTTCCAAGTTACCTGGAGGGAATATCTAGACCTTTTTTGCTTGTGGTTTGGTCCTGGTTTCATGTTAGCTAGCTGAAAGGCTCTGAAGGTTCAGAATAACAAAACTGCTAGCTCCCACTTGATCTGAGCTCCCAGTCTTGAATCCTCAGCTGCCTGTCTCAAACTGGCTGGGATCAGAATCTGAGGCCTTGTTCCAGGGTCAAAATTGCACAATTGTTAACCCAGATTTTTCCCTTAGATTATAAACTCCTTGAAGGCAAAGAATGTCTTTAGCCTCTTTTCCTATCTTCAGAGCTTAGCATAATGCCTGGCACATAATAAGCACTTAACAAATGTTTATTGAATTAAATTAAATTTGCTTCATACAGAGTCTCAGACCTGCAACTCTTTCTTGCCCAGAACACAACCCAGAGAATGACTATTCCACTATCCTGCATGACCTTCTGGCTAGAACTGCCTGGTCCCCAGAGCCCACACACCTCTGTCTATCTCCCTATATTTATCTAGGCTATCAAAATGATTCACTGTAATTTTTCTTTCAGTGTCTTCATTAGTCTAGGATTCTTTCTAGGTATTTGTAGGAGTATCTATGGGGCAGAGCTGGGCTATATGCATTTTCCTACTCTACTGTGTTTCAGTTTTCATAAATTCTTTTTTCTTATAACCCTTATCTTCTGTTTTAGTATCAGTTTGAAAGCAGCAGAGTGGTAAAGGCTAGGCTATTGGGGTTAAGTGACTTGGCCAGAGTCATATAACTAGGAAGTATTTGAGACTAAATTTGAATCCAGATCCTGGAACTCTAGCCTCTTTCACCTTTTTCCTCTGATGATAGTTTATTTTTGTACCTTCATAATTTAATTCCTGAAATCTTCCCACCTTTTTTAATCTGACTTCCTCTGTGGAATTGTAGTTTATGAGATTCTCTCTATATATCTTCAAAATCTTATCTCCTGAAATCTAGAATCAATATTAGATTCTCCCCAACTTTCCTCTCTTCTATTGTAAATTTTAGAGGCACTAGCGGGAGAGAGTACTGGGCCCCTACACAAATTCTTCAGAGATTGCTGGCAGTTACCCCACATTCATACCCTCTAGTTATTTTAGTACCTGGTTTGCTAATTCTTCTGAATCCTGTGACTTGACCTAATTTAGGATGGATTGGTGATTTATTGTTACTATTTATCATGGGGGTAGCTAGGTGGTACAGTGGATAGAGCACCAGGGCTAGAGTCAGGAAGACCTGAGTTCAAATCTGGCTTTGGACACTAGCTGTGTGACCCTGGGCAAATCACTTACCCCTGTTTGCCTCAGTTTCCTAATCTGTAAAATGAGTTAGAGAAAGTAGTGGTAAACTACTTTAGTATCTATGCCAAGAAAACCTCAAAAAGGGGTCATGAAGAGTTGGGCATGACTGAAATGACTGAACAACAACAAATTTGTAGTATATTTCAATTTTCTATTCGCCAATTTTGCATTGTCATTATTGTTCCAAAGATTGTTCTCCTTGGTTGAGAAAAGAGATTGGAAATAAGAACTGGACCTTTGATTGGAAAGGGGAGCTCCTCATGGTTGATGAAACATCCTCTGTGAAAGCAGGCTGGCATCTTCATTGAAATTTAGAATTTTAAAGATTTTCCTAAAGCTCTGAGGTTAATTCGTATATCTCAGAGGCAGGATGTGAACTTATATGTTTCTGCCATCAAGGCTGGCTCTCTAGTTATCTTAGAAGCAAAATAAAATTTACGCAGCTCTACTTTCCATCCCTTGCTAAATATTAATGTCTCATCTACCATGAGTGGTCCTATTCCTTCTTTACCTGTCTCTTTTTTCAGTATATAAAATTTTTAAACCTTTTTTGGAAGAAGCTAGGTTGCTAAGTGGTTAGAACACCAGGCTGGAGTCAAGAGGACCTGAGTTCAAAACTGGCCTCAGACACCTCCTAGCTGTGTGACTCTAGGTAAGATACTTAACCCCAATTGCCTAGCCCTTACCATTCTTCTGCCTTAGAACCTATACTTAGTGCTGATTCTAGGACAGAAGGTAAGATTAAAACCCCCTCCCCATTTTTTTTGCTATCCCTAGTTTTTTTGTGCTATAGTCTGTTACCTGCTCTGGTGACCCTCTTCTCTTCTTTTTATAAATCCAGGCGAGTCAGTGAGTTTGACAACTTCGCCTGTTTCCTTTCATCATAATTGTTTCTTTTTGTACCTTCAGAATTTAATTTCTGAAATCTTCCCACCCTTCCTAGTATGACTTCCTCTGTAGAATGTTAGTCCATGGGATCCTTTCTGTGACTCTTCAAACATTTACCCTAAAAAATCTTATCTCCCAAAGTCTAGAAGGAATATTAGATTATGTCCAACTTTCTTCTCTTCTATTGTAAACTTTACAATTTACAAGTCAAACTAGGAAGGGGTAGTGGAGAGAGCACTGGACCTAGAGTTTAAATCAAGCCTCAGACACTTACTAGTTATGTGATTCTGGATGGGTCACTTCACTTCTGTTTGCCTTAATCTACTGGAGGAGGAAATGGCAAACCACTCCAGTATCTTTGCCAAGAAAACCCCAAGAACAGTGTCAGAGTGCTAAGGTCTATGGGATCATAAAGAGTCTGACACAACTAAATAATAATAGTAAATTCTAAGATGGGAAGGTCATTTCCTCCAAAGCTTCTCATCATTGCCACCCCAACAACCAGTTCCTTGTCATGAATGAGAAATGGATCCATAAATCATTCTACTTTTTTTTTTTAAAACCCTACCTTCCGTCTTGGAATCAATACTGTGTATTGGTTCCAAGGCAGAAGAGTGGTAAGGGCTAGGCAATGGGGGTCAAGTGACTTGCCCAGGGTCACACAGCTGGGAAGTGTCTGAGGCCAGATTTGAACCTAGGACCTTCATTATACTTTTTTAAAAATTTATTCTTCTTATTTTTTTTACCAATTACATGTAATAACAAATTTCAACATAAGTTTTCCAAAGTTATATGATCCAAATTGTCCCCCTCTTTCCATTCTGTTGCCTCTCTCAGAGCTGTCAAGCAATTCAATCTGGGGTATATATATGTGAATATATATAATATGTATTGTCATGTAAAACATTTCCATATTGTTCATTTTCGTAAATGAATAGTCATATAAAACCAAAACCCCCAAACATAAACCCAATATAAACAAGTGAAAAATTGCATGCTTTCATCTGCATTCTGACCCCAACAGTTCTTCCTCTGGAAGTGGATAGCAATCTTTGTCAGAAGTCCCTCAGAACTGTCCTGGATCATTAGCTAAGTCTATCATAGCTGATCATTCCACAATATTGCTATTACTGGTGTATGATGTTCTCCTGCTTTTGATTATTTCACTCTGCAAATGATTCTACTTTTTGAAGGAAGGTGTTTTCTAAGAAAAACTAGGAATTTATTAGGTGCTCTGAGTTGAGGAGAGACAGAGCCCCAGCAGATGTCCAGATAATAGAAGCCCCCATCACTATTATGTAATTTGTATTTTTAAACAGTCTGAATTCTAGGATGTGTATCCTAAAAATAGGGTTGATAAGAACGCAATGGATGGCTAGCCCTCAGGGATGTTAGCAAACCAGTACAGGGAAATTAAGCACCAGGATGCTAGAAGCCTTTCAGCCTCACCTATGACTGACATCTTCTAAAGCAGCATTGGCAAAATATTGGCACGTGTGTCCAGACGGCACTAGGGGAGCTGCTCCATTCCCCCTCTTCCCAGCACCTAACATTTATTGCACTCCAGTCCCTCTGTCCAGCCACCCAAAGCAAGCACTTCCTCCATCTGTTCTCTTGGGTAAGGGGAGTGGGGTGACTCACAGACAGCTTGAATTTGCCCTCTAGGTACTCAAACTCTAAACAGTTAGCCAATGCTGCTCTAAAGCCTCTGACCCATTTGGATCATTCAGAGGTGACTACAGAGGGCATTCAATGGAAAGAAAGGATATTATTGGCTCAGTATCTATGAAGGCCCTTTTGCCACTTCTAGACATGTTGCTGTGGACAGGGTCTACCCAAACTACCCCAAGTGGTTTGTGTACCACTTATGATTGTGATTGTGAACAATATTGGGTCCTTAAGAGAGGATGAAGGTATGAAAAATATTTCTTCTTTAGTACTGGAGATGGGCAAGTAGGTGGCACAGTAGATAACCAGACCTAGTGGAAGAAGACTCATCTTCCTGAGTTTAAATCTGGTCTCAGTCACTTACTAGCTGTGTGACCCTGGGAAAGTCACTAAACCCTGTTTGCCCCAGTTTCCTCACCTGTAAAATGAGCTGGAGAAGGAAATGACAAACACTCCAGAATCTTTACCAAGAAAACCCAAAATGGGGTCATGAAGAGTAGGAAACAATTGAACAACAGTATGGAAGATGAAGGAAGCTGGAGTATGTTATTATACCAACTTCCCTTACAAGCACCTTGTGAAGAAGGCAGATGATACTTGGTCACTTACAGATTGATGAACAAAGTCATCACACCTGTCTTTAAGCTGTTCCTGATCTTCTCAGTATTATAAAAGCATCCCAGGCCCGCTGTGAGAAGAACGGGTTATTAACCTTACCAATGCTTTCTTCTCTATTTGGGTAACTGAAGCAACCCAGACACAGTTTGCTTTCCCTAGGCAAAGAGTCCAATATACCTTTGCTATCCTTCCCTAGGGCTACTTGAACTCTCTTTTATGTTGCCACGTTATGGTGGGCAGAGACCTAAAATAGGCCTGCCTTCCTGAGGACACTAATGTGCATTGATGGCATTATATTGGCGAAGCTAGAGGAAGCCACGGTGCCAGAGGCCTTGGATCAGACGATGGCCCATAAGAGGGACAATGTTTGGGAAATCAACCCTAAGAAAATCCAAGACTCAACCTACTATGTCAAATTTGGGGAAATACAGTAGGTGGGAAAAACTGAAGATTCCAGGCAAGTCTGGAGTAAGCTACTGATGCTTGCTTCCCCACAATCTAAGGAAGCCCAAAGACTTGTTGAAATCTACAGGTTTTGAAGAACCTACATTCTCCATCTGGAAATCCTGAGGGCTCCTATTTACTAAGTCCCCTGCAAGTCCACAGCTTTCAAGTGGGACCCAGAACAGGATACAGCCCTGGAAGATGTAAAATAAGCTATACAGCAGTCTCTCTCCTTGGACCCTTATGTCCCTGCAAGATCCATGTTTCTGGAGTTTTTCTCCATAAAGAAAAGGAATAAATGAAGTCTTTGACAAGAAGCTAGGGGTGACCAGAATAAACCATGGTTAGATGCCTAGAGCTCCAAGTTCCCCAGAGCAGCCACTCACTATATCTCTTTTGAAAAAGAAGTGCTCATCTCTTACTGGATCCTAATTACTACTGAACATATGACATAGGGTTGTATAATCATCCTTTGCCCTAAATTGTATATTATGAATTGAGTGGTGCAAATTGATTCCTCTAAAAAGATGGGTAGAACACAGGAGATTTTCATTGCTAAATGGAAATGGTACATTAGGAATCACAATTGTCTGGGTCCCTCTGGTGTTAGTGCCCTTCACAAACAGATGTGGCTATGCCAAAGATTTGAGGTCTCCAGTCCAGACCCTGGAACTCTACCTTCTCCACTGGACCAGTAGCCTTCTAACCAAAAGACCTAGCTCTGAGAAATTTCATTTTGTCTAGTTAACCAATGGCTCCATCCATCCATCCATCCATCCATCCATCCATCCATCCATCCATCCAGAGAAGGACTCTTGAGAACTGGAGCAGAAAAAAGATCATCTATTCTAGTTCCTAGGCATTGACCATGGGACTGACCAGTGGTCTCCCTTTTGGAGCCAAGACCAACGGAGAAACTTTTCGAATGTCTCCCACTGCCTACAGTTGTTAGTTGGGCATGTCAGCCCTCATCAGAGACATAGTATGCTTAATACCCAGGTTACAGCTGTTACAAGAGTAGCAGAGGTTAGGGAGTGAATACAGTGTGAATTTGGGTGTTTGGGTGATGAAACCATGCTATATACTGGGCACAGGACTATATATGTGATTCCCTGTGCTAAGGTTAAAGTAGCTATTCATACCCCAAGTCATCATCAACCCATCACAATGTCGAAATGGCGCTCTCCCACCTTGTCCCTACTGATTACTGGCTATATCATTAAGCATCTGACTATCCATGTTAAGTGTCCAATCTCCCAGCAGCCATATCTCACAAATCAATGCTACACTGGAAAGGGAAAAGTTCCTCTCATCCAATGGTTTCTTGGATTCAGGTTTCAAGAAGATTGATAAGAATATGCTGGTTTTGGACAAAGTTATGGCTAATCCTTTCAAGGCCTTCTTTATTTCTTCCTTGGCCTCAAGGTTTGTGCCCCTTTAGAAGGCTCTATACATCCTAAAGAAGTAGCTCATGTCCCCTTCAAATGGCAGACTTCCTTTTTTCTTGGATGCATCAGGGATCTCCTTCCCAGAAAGGACTTGAGGAACCAAGTAGAGCTACTGTTGGGAAGTGTCTTGCTCTCTAATAGAATGAGGGAATGAAACTAGTTACTCATATAACTATAATGGATTATATTTACCTGGAAAAAGGGCATCTTTTAGTTCCTTTGGCAGTAATTCTGAGTCACTGCATGAGAGTGGTGAAGAGTTCTCATTTTTTCCTCTTTCTTTGATCTCTTTGGGGCAAAGGCCTGGTGGTGGTTTTGTTGGCTTGGAAGATATGAAAAATTTTGTAACTTTTGGAACATAACAATTCCAAATTGTTATCCAAAATGACTAGACTTGTTCATAACTCTACCAACAGAGTATCAATGTGCCTGTTTTCTCAGAGTAGCCCCCCCTCAATAATTGTCATTTCCCTTTTTTGTCATTTTTAGCAATCTAAAGAATGTGAGATGAAACTTCAGAGTTCTTTTAATTTGTATATATCTATTAGTAGTTTGGAGCATTTTTTAATGTAGCTATTAAGATTTCTATTATAATTAAGATTATTAAGGTTTCTACCCTTAAGAACTCCCTCTTCTTATCCTTTGACCATTTATTCATTGGAGAACAGACTATAGTTTCTTGAGAAGCCACAAGTTGGAGCTTGACTCACTCTTCAGACTTTTCTCCTCTTCACAAGTCAAAGTGGTATTATTATCCTTCTCCTTCATCCATTTGCAATATTTTATATATATTATCTTCTGGATTTTAACTCAGACCTTCCTGACTGTCCAATGGTCTATCCATTGTGTCACCTAACTAATAAAGATAAGCCCTATCTTGTAGCATACTAGAGACTTTCATGAACTAGAAAAGGGACTCTAGAAGAGATAGGGAAACATCACACATCTAGCCTAGAAACATAGGAGGAAACTACATTTTCTGGTGCACAAGCCTTTTCTGATTCTCTGTCCCTTACTATTTTTCAGGAGCAAATCAGCTGATCATTTTTTGACTTGTATTGATGACATAATCACCCATCAAGTTATAGGAATTGCCAAGGGAAACTGATATTCTGGATCTACTTCTGTAAAAGAGAAAACTGGTTGCTGAAGTTGAAATATCTATTCCATCATAGAATTTGTAATAGAGAATGAGAAGAAAGTCATACATAGGCTGGCATGAACTCTATTTTGGAGAAATGTAGATATGAAAGGGTTCTGAGAAAGAATAGTAGGATCCATTCAATAGGAGAAGTCATTCAGTAGATATGAGAAGCTCTCAAACACGAAATTTTAAAACCCAAATTATTTGGCATTATAAAAAGACTGTATAAATTCCCAGGACCTCAAGCAATAGGAAGAAGTAGAGACAGAAGTGACCTTCAGCACCCGCAGTGCAACAAGACCCCAGACTCTGCTTCTGTTATCATCTCCTTCTCACCTGCCATTATTACCATGGCCAAGAAAAAGACTAAAGAAGATGCAATGGAAGATGAGATCAAGGTTAAGGATGTAGATATGCAGGGTTTTCTGCTAAACTTGCCCCATCTAAAACCAAAACTGTAACCCAAAAAGTTACTTGCAAAGAAGAGAGAGAAGTTAACTAAAGAAGGGGGAGGGAAAGGTTGATGCTGGTAAAAATGTGAACAATGTCAAAGATGGAGATGCCAAAATAGAGTAGGCACATGTAATATGGAATGCTTTAGTCCTATTCTCTCAGGGCCTGACTGCTATATTACCCTCTTAGGGTTCTGAGACACCCTAAGGCTGTGTTGGTGAATTTCTGGTACACCTGCTCAGAGAGGGCTGCTCCCTTCCTCCTCTTCCCCTCCTCTCCATGTGTACCTGAGAACATTTCTCCCATCACCTGCCCCTCTTCCCAGCAACCCAATGGGAGCACTTCCTCCCTCCCCTGTCTGGGGTAAGATTGGGGTGGGACTCACATGTGGCAAGAGGGTTGCAGTTTGGGCACTTGGTCTCTAAAAGATTCGCCATCATTTCCCTAAGGGGATTAGGTCATTTCTCTAAATACCATTGATTCAATCTCCTACCAGTTGTTTCATTGGTAAAGGGCTCCCATTTCTTTCAACCATCTAACATCATTAGCTTTCACCAAAGGATACTTATTTCAAAGATATAGCCAGAATAAAAACTTCCCTAACACCTCCAGAGCATCAAGTAGGTTCAATTTAACTTGGTTTTTTTAGTACTGGTTCCATCTAGTTCACAACCAAAGACAGCCCCCTACTAATTGAGTCCTCTTCTCAGCTTCCCCTGGTTTGGGAACTAAAGATTCTACTAAAGATTGTTCCCATCTCTGAGCATTGGTGGTGGACTGGATCCAATTCTAGGCCTGGACTCCCATTTCTGGATCTCTGTGGCTTGTACTCCTAACCTTTTTGAAGCTCCCAAGGTCAAGACTCCATTCCCTTCACGAAAGGAGTTCCTATGATCCCACAGACCAGAAAAAGACCGAGATCACAGATGAAGCCAACAGTCCTTTTTGAATTCCTCTGTGGCCAATCAGGGAGGTTCTTCTTCAAAACATGAATAACTGACCAAGACTAGTTACAGAGTGTCTATGAATGCTACACAGTATGCCTCTCCACAGCACTTCCTTTATATGATATCATTTCCCCAGAAACATGCTGTCTGAGTTTTCCACATGGAGAAAGTTTGTCCTAGGCTTTCCTTGTATGTGCCAGTTTTATCTACAGAAAACTGAAGATCCTGGCATGACCTAGGATGAATTTCTGATAAAATTCTGGTGACTGAAAATTTTTAAATACTATTTTTTATGAAGTTTCATAAAAATGCAGAATTTGGTTTTCTTTTTTTTTTTAGATCAAGTTGTAAACTCACAAAATGCTCTGTTGTTTTGGTAGAAGAGGCAGGTATCACAATTAGGAATTCTCAAAAAAATGGGCTAACGTAGAAGAGGATTTCTTCTCTCTAAAGTAGTTGAGAGTACCTCTCTTTAATTTCAGGAGAAGGATCCCTGACACTCTCACATATACAAATCAGATACATTGTTTTTTTTAAATACTTAACTTCTGCCTGAGAGTCAATACTAAGTATTGGTTCCAAGGCAGGAGAGAAGTAAGGGCTAGGCAATGTTGGTTAAGTGATTTACCCAGAGTTACACAGCTAGGAGGGATACATTGTTTTAAACACATGCTCTCAGCTTTTCTGGTAAGGGTAGGAAAAGGAAACTACAAATGTATATTTCCCCTTCCCCATCTGCCATCATACACAGGGTCTATCATGGCTTGTCCCCATTCTCCTCTCTATTCTTTTTCTGATCTTTCTGATAATTTTAAATCAATTATTTTGGGTGTTGACCCTTTAAATGAGGATATTGCAAATGACATAATTTTTGTAAAGTACCTAACACAATGCCTGGCACATAGTAGATAACATAAAAATGTTTATTCCTTTTTCTTTCCCTGCCAGGTAATCTAGACTTTGACAGTGGTCGTGAGATGGCATCCCCTGGGAAAGACACAATTCTTTTTATATTGAAATCTCATTTTTTTTCCCTCAAAGTGGTGATAGTCTTTGAAAAGTTGTGAAATATCACACCATGTACCTTCGCTCTAAGCTTTTCACATTTAAAGTATAAAGACCCCCAATTGACAAATGGTCAAGAGACATGAATAGACACTTTTCAGATGAAGAAATCAAAACTATTAATAAGCACATGAAAAAGTGTTCTAAATCCCTCCTGATTAGAGAAATGCAAATCAAAACAACTCTGAGGTACCACCTCATACCTAGCAGATTGACCAATATGGCAGCAAAGGAAAATAATGTTGGAAGGGATGTGGTAAAATTGGGACACTAATTCATTGCTGGTGGAGTTGTGAATTAATCCAACCATTCTGGAGGGCAATTTGGAACTATGCCCAAAGGACGCTAAAAGACTGTCTGCCCTTTGATCTAGCCATAGCACTGCTGGGTTTGTACCCCAAAGAGAAAATAGGGGAAAATACATGTACAAAAATATTCATACCCACATACTTTGTGGTGGTAAAAGAACTAGAAAATGAGAGGTTGTCCCTCAATGGGGGAATGATTGAATAAATTGTGGTATCTGATGGTGATGGAATACTATTGTGCTGTAAGGAATAATGAACTGGAGGGAGTCCATGTGTACTAGAAAGACCTCCAGGAATTGATGCCGAGTGAGAGGAGCAGAATCAGGAGAACATTGTACACAGAAAGTGAAACATTGTAGAACTATTCAGTGTGATGGACTTTACTATTAGTAGCAATGCAACAAGCCAGGACACTCCTGAAGGACTTATGAGAACAAATGCTATTCACATTGAGAGAAAGAACTGTGGGAGTAGAAATGCACAAGAAAAACATATGAATTATCACTTATCACTTTGTATATATGGATATATAATTTGGGATTTTGGCATTAAAAGATAGCTTTCATTGCAAAAATGAACAACATGGAAATAGGTATCAATTGATAATATTTGTACCCACCCAATGGAATTGTTTGTTGGCTCTGGGAGGTGGAAGGGAAAGAAAATGAATTATGGAAACATGGAAAAATCTTTAAAATAAGTAAAGTATAAAATAAATAAAGTATTGAGTTTTGTTGTTTTTTATAAAAGCCATCTCAGAATCAATACTATATGTTAGTTCTGAAGCAGAACAGTAATGAGGGTTAGGTAAGGGGGGCTAAGTGACTTGCCCAGGGTAACAGAGCTAAGAAGTATCTGAGGCCATGAAACACTCAAGGTCTCCCAACGCAAGGCCTGGCTCTCAATCCACTGAGCCACCTAGTTACCCCCTTCATTAAGTTTTATAATCGCTTTATGTTTTTGGTGGTCCATGAGAGAGCGAGTTTGAAAGTTATTGTATACTGTTGCCAATTGTAACCCAGGTCCTGCCTGAATGACCATGTTTATAAAAAGTCTCTTTTATAGAGGAAGATACAATTTGGCTTGGGGAATAAAAGGACATTGTTGCCCTTTTCCCCACCTCAAAGCAGGTGCAGTTGCCATTCCAGTAGGCAACAGCTGACTTCAGATACTAATTGACTCCTCTGTTGAATCTTTTTTTTTTTTAAATAAAACCCTTAACTTCCATCATGGAGTCAATACCATGTATTGGCTCCAAGGCAGAAGAGTGGTAAGGGCTAGTCAATGGGGGTTAAGTGACTTGCCCAGGGTCACACAGCTGGGAAGTGTCTGAGATCAGATTTGAACCCAGGACCTCCCGTCTCTAGGCCTGGCTCTCACTCCACTGAGCTACCCAGCTGCCCCCTCTGTTGAATCTTTTAACTAATTGCTGAGACAGAAAAACTGATGTCTGAGGGCCCACAACTGATGGAAGAAGAAGGGGCTTCTGACTGGCAACCCTCTTGGATGCAGTCTCCCAGGTGACAGGATGTGATTTCATAGAGGATATCATTAGCACAACATAACAGCAATGGACACAGTACACCCTGTATGGAATGTGGAAAAAATAATAGCTAACATTTATATGGCCTTCCTTAAAGCATACATCTTAGTTTAAAAAGTGCTTTATATATTAGCTCATTTGATCCTTACAACAATCCTGGGAGGTAGGTGCTGTTATTATTCCCATTTTATAGATGAAGAAAGTGAGTCACAGAGAAGTTAAGTGACTCACCTAGGGTCACACAACTAATAAGTGTTAGAGGCAGGATTTGAACTGGATCTTCTAGATTCTTATGTCCTTCACTCTATCCACTGTGTCACCTAGATGCCCAAAGCAAGCTAGGCTTATGTTAGGCGCAGTGGTTCTCAACCTTTCTAATGCCGTGACCCCGCAATACAGTTCCTCATCTTGCAGTGACCCCAAACCAAAAAATTATTTTGGTGGCTACTTCAAAACTGTAATTTTGCTACAGTTATGATTTGGAATGTAAATACCTGATATGCATTATGTATTCTCATTGCTACAAATTGAGAGGTTGAGAATTGCTGTGTTAGGGCCTTTGGCTGACTTTGCCTTTCAGTGTATTTCCTTTCTATAACATTGACCTTATGAGCATTTAACAGTTTATAATATCTTCTTCTTTGGCATCTAAGCCTCAGTCAAAAGAGAGTGCCTAGGGGGCAGCTGGGTAGCTCAGTGAATTGAGAGTCAGGCCTAGAGATGGGAGGTCCTGGGTTCAAATCTGATCTCAGACACTTCCCAGCTGTGTGACCCTGGGCAAGTCACTTAACCCCCATTGCCTAGCCCTTACCACTCTTCTGACTTGGAACCAATACACAGAATTGATTCCAAGACAGAAAGTAAGGGTTTAAAAAAAAAAGAAGAGAGAGTGACTAAGCAGTACAGGAGTGGGCTAATGCCAAGGACCATTGGAGAGAGGCCATTGGAAAGGTCAAGTTCAGTTGTTTGATTGCATAATACAAATAGAGCTAATTAGAAGGCTTGCAAAAACTGTTTGAAGTCCCTACAAAGCTTGAATATCAGCCTCCAAGCTCTCTATAATAACAGTAATAGGTGAAGTCATGGAATCCTATTTAAATTGTCTTGTTAAGACACATTGTGATTCTTATGACATGGCCTCAGCCCGATTCCTATGATTTTTTTTTATTATTAGTAACCACCAGCAACAAAAATCATTTAACTAAACAAATGCACAAAAAAGATCATGTGTGCAAGATCATAAATGCCACATTGTTTGTAATTTGTTTAAAAATATGTAAATTATCTATATATAAACATCCTCTGCTTTTGAGTTCCCTTTGGATTTGTTTTACTTGGATACTTTTTCTCTTGATTTTTGTGGTTATTATTTTTTTATGTAATGATGGTATGTATTATTTTTATTGTCTTCATACAGTTCTCTTATTTTCTTTATATTTCCAATACTGGTCATTTCTATAACAATATAATCCATTACATGCAAGTATCATAATCTAGTCAGGATTTCTTCCATTCATTGCATTTGTGTTATTTCCACTTATTTTGTCACAATAAACAAAGCTTCCAGGAATATTTTCGAGCCAACACAGCTTTTTACCCTCTTACTTACTTATGTCCTTAGGTTCTACCCCTAGTAATGGGATCGCTAGGTCAGCATTGGTGAACCTTTTTGAGATCAAATACCCAAACCACATCTCTAAGCTGCCTGTGAGTCCCACCACCCTTTACACCAGACAGTGGAGGGAGTGGAAGGAGAATGTGCTTGCATTGGGCAGCTGGACAGAGGGGTGGGACATGCAAAAAATGGCTTAGTGGAGAGGGGTAACAGAGCAGCCCTCTCTGTGCCACTAGGGCACACCGCTCTAGGTCAATGAGCATGAACATCCTATTATGTTTTTTTTTTTAACATATTTTCACCTTATTTATTTAACTTTTGTGCAGAATACATCATGTGAAATGCCAGGCTGGGGGAATCAAAAGCCAGAATTAAGGATTCCAGAAGAAATATCAACATCTTAGAAATGCAGATGACACCATACTAATGGCAAAAAGTGAAGAATTAAGAAGCCTCTTTTAAAAATATTTTAAAATTTAAATTTTATTTTAAAAAATATTTTCCCATTTTGCATGATTCATTTTCTTTCCCTCTCCTCTTCCCTCCCCCCTCCCAGAGTTGATAAGCAATTCTATTGTGTTGTACAAATGTTATCACTTGATATCTATTTCCATATTATTCATTTTTACCACAGAACTGAAATCCCAAATCATATATCCATGTAAAGAAGTTATAAGTGATAAGTTCTTCTTTTGTGTTTCTATGGATAGCATTCTTTAGTAAAGTCCATTACACTGGATTGTTGCACAATGTTTTGCCTTCTGTGTACAATGTTCTCCTGGTTCTGCTCATTTCACTCTGTATCAATTGCTGGAGGTCTTTCCAGTTCATATAGAAATCCTCCAATTCATCACCCCTTATAGCACAATAGTATTCCATCACCAACAGATACCACAATTTGTTCAGCCATTCACCTTAATTGGGAAAATTTTCCAATTTTTTGCCACTACAAAGAGTAGTATGGCTATGAATATTTTTGTACACATATTTTTCCTTATCATCTCTTTGGAGTACAAACCTAGTTATGGTATTGCTGGATCAAAGGGTTTTCTTTTAAAGCCCTTTTGTGCATAATTCCAAATTGCCCTCCAGAATGGTTGGATCAATTCACAACTCCACCAGCAATGAATTAGTGTCCCAATTTTACCACATCCCTTCCAACATTATTATTTTCTTTTGCTGCCATATTGGCCAATCTGCTAGGTGTGAGGTGGTACCTCAGAGTTGTTTTGATCTGCATTTCTTTATTATGACAGATTTAGAATGCTTTTTATGTGATTATTGATATTTTTTATATCTTCATCTGAAAATTGCCTATTCATGTTCCTTGACTATTTATCAATTGGGGAATGGCTTCATCCTGTTATGTTTTGAGTATCTCTTTTACTCATGCTCTTTTGGGGGAAACCCTAGAATAGTAACGAAATTAGCAACTTTTTTGGTCAGAAACCTAAGGAAGGAATGGTGAGTGAATAAATATGAAAATAGAAAGCTTACTTTATCTATTGAGTCAATCTTCCTCCAGCATGGGGGTTGTAGGTCAATATATTCTAGGTCAATTGGTCTAAGGCTTCCCTGGGCCCTGAGGTGAGTGGTGTTTTTAGCCTCTATACATAGAAGGTGGAATGTATAGAAGATGGAAGAAATTATAATTAACAGCATGAATGCAAAAGACAGTGCAGACATAATACTACAGATTGCTGTGGGAGCCCAGAATGAGTTGAAGCTGGTGATGAAGATAACAAAAAATTCAAAATTATTTGAAAAAAGAAAAGGGTTGTTTTTGTTTTGGAGCTATGTTGGTGGCAGAAGAAGGAAAAAAGATGAGCTACAACAGCTGGTTGTAGTGAATGGGATGATGTTATCAGATGATGGTGAGATATAGCTGAACTACTGAACTCTGATTTTATGTCTGTTTTCTCTGCCAAAGAGAATCTTTGAATTGGAAAGAACAAAAAGGTTAGCATGGAGTGGAAACCTAACATAACTGAGGAAACAATCAGCATCTAGGTACCCACAATTCATTTTTGCCAGGTCTGGATAAATTACATCTTGGAATACTGAGACTATTAGCAGATTTGCCTTCAGGATAGCACCACTAGTGAATTTTGAAAGGTCTTGGAGAATGAGGAACGTACTGTAGTGCTGGAGAAGGGCAAATGTCCCAATTTGTTTTAAAGATAAGAGGATGGAGTCTGTACATTATAGACCAATTAGATCACTTTTATTCCTGGTAAATTTCGAGAATACATTATTAAAGGAATGATAAAAGTAACACAAAGCTCACTAAATGCTAGCTAGGCTGTTCATGAAGAACAGGTTCTACTCTGATGCAGAATAAAGGAAGCAGATCTAAGAAAGCAGTATGCACAATGACCATGCCAATTCCAGGGGGAAAATAACTAAAATACACTAGAATTCAGATGTATGTCATGACCTATCTTGATTCCAGGGATCTGATTTGTTGTTGTTCATTTGTTTCAATCATGTCTGATATTTTGGGACTCCATTTGGTGTTTTCTTGGCAGAGATAATGGAGTGGTTTGCCATTTCCTTCTCCGGCTCGTTTTACAAATGAGGAAACTGAGGCAACCAGGGTTAAGTGACTTGTTCAGGGTCACACAGTTAGTGTGAAGCCAGACTTGAATTTAAAAAGATGAGCCTTTCTGACTCCAGGTCTAGTACTATATCCATTGTGCTACATAGTTGCCCAGAGGACTGATGTTAAATTATATAATCCTTCTTCTCAACAGAGGTAGCTAGGTAGCATAGTGGATAAAGTGTTGGATCTGAGTTCAAAAAAACCTTATTTTGAATCTAGCCTCAAACACTTACAAGCTGTGACTCTGGGAACATTACTTAACTGGTGGCTATCTAAAAGTCCTCATCTGTAGATGATGATGATGATGATGATGATGATGATGATGATGATGATGATGATGATGATATGTACCTACCTATACATAATATGATAATAATATATAATATGATATGATAATAATAATATGTACCTAGGGTTGTTATGAAGACCAAATAAGAATATTTGTAAAATGCTTTATAATCCTTTAAGCACTACTAGCTCTTATTATCAGTGGAAAAATTTTATGCTACCAATGCAAAATGTAATATGTGCTATCAGAAAGGGTTCCTAAGTTCATTTGGTTTGCTTAACAATTTTTTTTTTGTTACAAGGGCATTTTTTAGAAGAAGCTCTTGAAAAACAATAATTTTTAAAATTAAAGATATCAATAACACCTTTTAAAAGAAAAAACTCATACCAGAATAACATCAGTTCCTTTTATCTTAGACATATTTTTTCTTTTCTTTTTTATCCTGAATTAAACCACCATAAACATTTCCATCTACAAGAACAGGGAAGAGAGTTTTAAAAATAAAATTTTATTGATATATTTTGTTTTTACATCACCTAAATTTCTCCCTCTTTCTCTCCCAGAAATCTATCTCGTATAATAAAGAATATTTTTAAAGGAAAAAGGAAGAAGAAAAAAATCAGCAAAACTGATTAATACAGGGGCAGTCAGGTGGTTGAGTGGATATCCAGTCCTGAAGATGGTAGGTCTTGAGTTCAAATCTGTACTTAGATACTTCCTAGCTGGGCAAGTCACTTAACCTCAATTGCTTAGTCCTGACCAATGTTTAGTTTTGATTTTAAGACAGAAGTAAGGGTTTTTAAAAAGTTGATCAATACACTGAAAAAGTCTAAAAACATATGCAATGTTCCACACCCAGGGATTTCTCAGCTCTCCAAAGGAGAGGATGGGGCCATAGAAATCTTTGCCTCTCTCTTCCTCGGAGTCAGACTTGTTTTTGTTATTTTGCAACATTTATCTTTGATTAATTTTTGGCTGTAATACTTTCAAGGTACATTGTAGTCATTATGTATGTTGTTTCTTTTTTTTCTGCTCATTTCACTCAAGACCAGTCCTTTTAAATCCTTTTCACTGTGTTAATCAAATTCTCAGGCATCCAGTGAGGCAAAGAATGGAGTGATGGGGGCTGGGGGTTAGAAGACTTAAGTACAAATCTTGCCTCAGACATTTATTGGCTGTGTACCCCTGGTCAAGTCACTAACCTGTTTATGTCTTTGTTTTCTCATCTGTAAAATCAGAACAATTACCTTCTAGGGTTGTTGTGAGGATCAAATGAGTAAGCAAATGTAAAGAGCTTTACGAACCTTAGAGGGCTACATAAATACTAGTTATTCTTATAGTTCTAGTTTTATATAGCATGGTACTAATGAAAGAATATCATACAAGGAACCATGAGCCTTTTTTTGTAAATATAGATATGTTAAATCAGATAATAAATAAAATAATAAAATTGCTCCATTTATGGCTTTTTCTGCATTTTTATTTCTTAATTTTCTATTTTAATTTTCAGTTCCAAATTCTCTCCCTTCCTCCACCTTCTCTCCATCCATTGAGAAGGCAAGAAATACAATACTCATTATACAGAAGATGCATTTCTTTTAGGATAACATCATTTCCTTTTAAAATATATATGTGTATATATATGTATATATGCATATTTTTGACTGAATACTTCTTATAACTAATTTCCCCTTTCCGTAGGATAACTAAACCAATAGGTCAGGGGAATAGCCCAGAGGAAGTATACTTTAGCAGACGATAGTAGAGATCAGTAAGATTTCATCACTGTGTGAGCTGGAGGTACACTGAGGATTTTTAGCAGGGAAGTGAAGTCAGAAGACCATTGGAAGTGGTACTGCCCAAGTGCATGCTTGGGGGAAAGGATGAAGCTCTGTAAGAGGTCAAGAAGACAGGGTGAGATTTTGCGTGCTGGTGGGTAGGTTGGTCCTTTCCCTTTCCCTTTTCTTTCATTAGCTTTAAAGAAGACCTTCCAGGTTGCCATTCAGGTCTGGTGTCTGGAGCAGAGAAGAGGAGACAGAAAGCTTCCAGGGGTCAGGTAGCTGCTGGCAGGCTGCTGTTTGCTGCTGCTGCTGTTTGCTGCTGTTTGCTGCTGCTGCTGCTACTGCTGCTGCTGCTGCTGCTGCTGCTGCTGCTGCTGTTGCTGCTGTTGCTGCTGCTGCTGCTGCTGCTGCTGCTGTTGCCACTGATTGCCGCTGCATCCTGTGCTGAGAGTGGCGGGAGAGCTGCGACCGTTCCTGGAGAGCAGCGCTGTAGGGTTTCCTGGGATAGAGATGAGAAGACATCTTGGAAGTGAGACAGACCGACCAGCCCGCAGAGGTGAGCACATAGGAGAAGTGGCCTGGGATCTGCTGTGCAATCTTATTGGTTGCTGGGAAGGCCAGGCGACCAATCCTAATCTAAGGCTCCTCACTCCCCTCTGCTTCCCTGCTTTCCCTGTTCCACTTTAGAACCTGGAGCCAGGGCCTAGATAGCAGCGTCACACTGGGCCTTCATTCCTTTTCCACAACCTGTGGCTATGGGATGAGGGATGGGCAAAGTACTTCAATGGAGGAGCATGTAATGGTTTTCTTTGCAATTTAAAAACTATCTAGTACCTCATGTGGCCATGTAAAGCTGTTTCCTTATGGAATATAAATATAAAGGTTAGAAACTGAGCTATACATTTCCCAGCTGCAAGGCGGGGAGTGGTGTGCCATCAATCTCCCCACAATTTTCCAATAATTTGAAGCTATGTTTCATCATTCCCTTGTCTAGATTCAGAACTCAGTCAATGATGGCTTCCTTCTTGATCAGCCCACATGGTTTGGTTGGCAGGGTGGCTGGTTGGCATCTACTAAAAGAGATGTTAGCGTGTGTCTGTATTCTTCAGAGCTTGAATTAGACCTTGAAAGGATCTTTGGGCTGGAGGTTTGGTATGGCAGCAAGTGCTGGGAAAAATATGAACTCTGCTCCCTCCTTTTATAATCAATAGCAAAATGGCATCTTGTTTCCTGAGGGCTCCAGGGAAGAAAGGTCATAGCTAATGTAGGCTACTATGGCAACAGTAGCATCTCTCCCTTCATCTGGGACACCCATCAAAAGCCCACAAAACCCATACTACTATGAAAAAATAGTTGATAGGGGCAGCTGGGTGGCTTGATGGAGTGAGAGAGTCAGGCCTAGAGATGGGAGGTCCTAGATTCAAATCTTGTCTCAGACACTTCCTAGCTGTGTGACCCTGGGCAAGTCACTTAACCCCCATTGCCTAGCCCTTACTGCTCTTCTGCCTTGAAATGGAACCAATATAGTATTGATTCTAAGACAGAAGATAAGAGTTTTTTTTTTTAAGAATTTGACAAAATTTCCCAATCAATGCTTACAAATTTGGTGGAGATATTTGGGTTGGAGGGCATTGTAGTAGGAAGTGTTTGAGACTGGCCAGGTGATTGAATCCAGAGAATAGTCACCAATGACTTGGAGTCAGCTTAGAGGAAGATCTCTAATAGAATGCTTCAGAAATCTGTCCACAGTCCTGTGTTGCTCAACATTTTTATCAATGCCTTGGAAGAAAGCACAGATGGCATGCCTGTCAAATTTGCAGATAACAGGAAGCTTGGCTGGCCAGCCAACATAGTAGATTACAGAGTACCATTCCTAAATCTCCAGACACACTAGATCAAGGGGCTATGTCAAATAAGGCAAAACTTAATAGGGATAAACATCAAGTTCTACAATTGGGTTCAAAAAATCAACTTCAGAAATATAAGAAGGGAAAGGTATGGCTACATAATAATTTTATTATTATAAAAATAGATTTTTATTGCAATCTTATTATGATTAAACTAGGGTCTGATAGCCAAAATAGTTAATGCTGTCTTAGGTTGTATAATGAGAAGTATAGTGTTCAGGATGAAGGAAGGAATAGTTCTCCAGATGGTAGGAGTGTGACCAAAAGAAGATGGAAGGATGGTGAGAAGTTTAGAGAGCATGTCATAGAATAATGAAGAACCGGGAAAATGGAAACAGGAGATAGAAGCTGTCTTCAAGTATTTGAAGGACTGTCATCTGGAAGAGACATATTTAGGCTTAATGTAGGAAGAAGTTTCTTGATAAGAATGAGCTTCTTTGAGAAGTAAAGGATTTTCTCTCCCTTCTAAAAAAGTCTAGATGACCATTTGTTGGCCACATTATAAATGATTCTTTTTCAGATATCTGTGGGATTAAAAGGCTTCAGATAATTTCTGAGACTCAAAGGGGAAGTGACCATTCCAGTTAGTAGCAAAGCTTTGACTCAAATCTTTTTTTTTTTAATAAACCTTTAATCCCTTTTTTTTTTTTTAAATAAACCCTTACCTTCCTTCTTGGAGTCAATACTATGTATTGCCTCCAAGGCAGAAGAGTGGTAAGGGGTAGGCAATGGGGTTTAAGCAACTTGCCCAGGGTAACACAACTGGGAAGTGTCTGAGGCCAGATTTGAACCTAGGACCTCCCATCTCTAGGCCTGGCTCTCAATCCACTAAGCTACCCAGCAGCCCCCAACTCAAATCCTTTTGATTCTCAAGGTCCAAACAAACAAATTTGGGTTTTGTATTATTTGTGTTGATGTAAAAAAAAATATTGGGGCAGCTAGCTGGAGTCAGGAGAACTTGGGCTCAAATCTGGCCTCAGATACTTTCTAGTTGTGGGATCGTGGACAAGTCACTTAGTCCCAATGACCTATCCCTCTTCATTCTCTCTTAGAATTAATACTAAGAGGGGGCAGCTGGGTGGCTCAGTGGTTTAGAGAGCCAGGCCTAGAAAATGATAGTCCTGGGTTCAAATTGGCTTCAGACACTTTCTAGCTGTGTGTCTCTGGGCATGTCACTTAACCCTTATTGGCTGGCCCTTACCACTCTTCTTCCTTAGAACCAATACACAGCATTGATTCTAAGACTGATAGTAAGGGTTAAAAAAAAAAGAATTGATACTAAAAAAGGAAAGGCTTAAGAAAAGAAAAATTAAAAGCAATGCATATGAAGAATTCAGAGAAGCATAGGAAGATACATGAACTGAAGCTAGGTGAAGTAAGCAGTTAGGAAAGTAATATACATAACAATTGAAATAACATCAGTGGGAGGAAAACCAAAATGAAATGAAATGGATTGTGATTGTACTTTCCTTCTTTACAAATAAGAAGAATTTAGTATAGAACTTTGCCTATACTGTCAGATTTCATGAATATATTGCTTAGTTTTGCTGACTGCTTCTTTCTCTGGCTTTTTTATTCTTTGTTACAAGGGATGATTTTCTGGGGAGATGAAAAGGTAGGGATAGAATATATGAGAAGGCAAAGGTGATGCAAGAACAAAAGTTATAAAAAATTTTTTAAAGTTCTGCTAAGGTTTGAAATACACCCAGACTGGATTAGGAAAGGAAGGCTCTTTGGGCAACATGCCTAACTCCAGAGATTGTCCCCTTTAATATGCATATTGCATATATCATATAGCTCTGGACAGTTCCAACTTCCTTTTCTCAGACTACTATGGTTGGTGCTGATATCTATTTTTCTTCCAATACCTTTGCATAAGCATCTTATAATCTATAATATTTTATTAATTGTTAAGAGTTTTTCTCTTGTTTGCTCATTTCCTTGATTTTACTTTTTTCTAAAAAATTATTTTCTTTAAGTTATTAGTCATAACTTTTTTTTTTTAATGCTGAGGCAAACATCACAAAATATTCCCTGACGTCAGTCCTTTGGACAAACTCAAATGGTGGCTTGGTGTCAAAAACCCTAGGACAAAATCCTGGGACATGACAAGGAAGCTTTATCTCAGGTTGAGCTTGCCATCTGGTAGCTTTATATTTTAATTAATTCTTGTTAAATAGGTGCTAAACTAAGCATTTTCTAGCTGCTGAAGTCCCATAAGTGCAGGTAGCAACTGGGACAAAGTCCCAGCCACCGCACCCTAGTTATGGTTCTGCTTTTCTGATAATCTTGCCTCTTTATTGGCATTTCTATTGCTGTTTCTAAGGTGGATATTTAAGAGGAGGGCTCTTTTTTGTTTGACCTGTCGCTTTGTCATCTTCGGAAGAGTCCTAATTGCGTTCTCATTTTGCTTCTTGAGATCTCCAGAAGTCCAGTTTTGCAAAGAAACTTCATGATTATCAGGTCTAATCCCCTTTACGTTTACAGATGGGGAAAAGAACAGAGGGAGGTGACTTGCCCAAAGTACATCTAATTAGAAGTAATTCTGACCGTATCACTTCCCTGCTCAGGAAACTTCAACAGCTCACTATTGCATATAAGATAAAGGGCCACACCTAATTTGACACTTAAAGCCAGCACCTTTCTAGACAGCCTTCATATAACTCCTCGGGCATTTCGCATTCCAGCCAGAGTTCCTCATACGGGACATTTCCACTTCCCATGCCTCTACCTCTGCAGAGGGTATTCCCCACATGCCTGGAACGTTTTCCTCCTTCCTCTCCGCCTCTGGTAATCCCTAGCTCCCTTCAAGGCTCACAGCTCAAGTACCACCTGCTACAAGAGATCTTGTTTTAATTTCCCCAGTTGTTAGTTTCACTCTCCAAATTACTTTGTATTTGTTTTCATATATTTTGTATTCACTCCTGTGTGTACATATTTCATCCAGTAACAGAAAGCTTCTTAAGGGCAAGAATTCTTTTCTGTCTTTGTATCACCAAACTTACAAATATAGTAGATGCTCAATAAAGGATGGAATTAAATTGAATTGACAAAACTCAGTTTCCCTTCCTCCATAGTTCCAATATCATTTCACTTCTTTGCATTGTTTGGTATTGCAATAATTTTAATTAATTACATAAATAATTATGATAATAATAACACAATTGTCTAAAGTTTTAAGGTTAAAAAGCGCTTTTCTCATAAGGAAATGACCTGAGGAATAGGTAGTGTAGTGTTAACATTATCTCCATTTTGTAGAATAAGGAACTGAGTTCAGAGTCTAAGTGGCTTGCCCAAGGTCCCAAAGGTATTAAGTGGCGGAGCTGGGACTCTTTTCATAAAGTTCCTCTTAAGATCAGGTCTCTTGCAACTATGTATGTCCGAAGCATCCCTTGGGTGGGTTGGCATGCTGGAGAGTACAGTTGCCCCAGGCTTCCTCTGTCAGACAAAAGACTCTGGGCTACGGAGCCGGGAATAATCCTGGCCCCCGGCCAGAGTTACGCTTGCGACTTCCAGGCTCCCCCTCCCCCATGCTAGTCTGGCAAGGCCCCTCCCTCGGTTGGAGAGCCCTGGGGTGCAGATGCAATCCCACCTGCTCCGCTGCGGAGCCTGGAGTCTGGAGCCCAGAGCCCAGAGCCAGGCAGTGGGCTCAGCGTGCAGCGCCGCAGAGTAGGCGGTAGGGGGCGCGACCACTTGGAGAGTCTTTGCTTCCTCCCTGCTCCACTGGCCTTTGTTGCTGTAGGAGAGCCAGGCTTGACTTGTTCGCGTCCACCCTCTCGGCCCCAGGGCGGGCGCGCCTGCGCACTGAAGTCTGGCCGGCTGCTTGCAGGGAGAGCTTGCAGCAGCGGCGGCGGTGGCGGTGGCGGTGGCGGCGGCGGCGGCGGCGGCGGCGGTGGTGGCGGGCGGGAACAGCCGGGGTGGGGGGGGAGCGGAGCCCGGCCCGGGAGCGGGAACCACGGGAACGACGGGGGCCCGGGCCCCCCCACGCCGTGCACCAGACTCTCTCCCGGCCGCCTGACCTACACACGGGTATATGGGATGGAAGCGGGACCCTCGGGAGCAGGTAATGGCCTGTTTGAGGGGAGGCCTGGATGCATGGGGTAGAGGGGGGTCCTGTATATGTGTATGTGTGTGTGGGGGTCTGTGCCATTAGAGAAGGGGATGGAGGCTTCTGGACATGGATGTGTGCATGGCTGGGGTGAGTAGGGGAGAAAGGCCTGTGCACCTGCGTGGGGGGCTGCGTGAATGGGAGGTACGTGTGCAATTTGAGGAAGGGGTCTTGTGTGCCCGGAGGTGGCAGGGGAGATTTCTATGCACCTGCGGGGGAGGGGAGAGGCTTGAGTGTCTGGGGAAGGGGCTTCTGTGCCGTTCTGGGACTTGTGTGTTCATGGGCGGGGGTGGGGGGGGGGGTCGAGGCCCGGGGTTCTGGAGTTGAGGGTATCTCTTGGTTGCAGGGAAAACCTTGTGTGCACAGTTTGGGGAAAGCTACGAGTATGGATTTTGGTGGTACCTGAGGGTTGTTGGGGACCCCCGACCCCGGGGATTGGAGGGCATCGAGATGCTTTGGGGGACATCACTCGGGTTTAGGAGATTGCGTTCATGATGCTGGGGTGGGAGGACATCAGACAACTGGGGGCCAATCTGAGCGGAGGGATGAACCTTCGGGGAGGGGGATGCTTCTGGTGTCTGTGTTGCGGTGGGGGAGGGGAAGGGAGGCCGCGATGGAGGCTCGGGGTTTGGATGGAGGGCGGGCTAAGGGATCAAGGCTCTGGATCGTGGGAGAGAAGGAGGCTCTTGTGTCCCGCGGTTGAAAAAAGTAGAATTAGGGAAAGGGGCCTGAGGTTTGGGGGCGGTGGACAGAAGAGGCTATGGGTGAGGAGGGGGCCCAGAGGCTCTGAGCATGCGCAGAGCTAGGCTGCGTTGAGTCGGTTTGGGGTCCGGTGGGGTGGGGGCGGGGGCGGCAGGGGGAGGAGACCCTGTCTCTGAGATTCCATAGGCTGTGGGATTTGGGGGAGTTTCCCCCTTCCCGGATTCTGGGGATGTCTTACGTTTGGGGTCGCCAACATAGCGCCTTTCTCTGCTGCATAAGAGGGATGGGAGGGACAGAAATGTGAGGGTTTCCAGGCCTAGAAGCTCATGTTGATTTCAGCTCGTGGTGACAGACGTGAGGGTTCAGCGGCCTGGAAACTGACATGGATTGGGTTGGGGGAGAGCCCTAATGGCTGCTGACACTGATTTGGGGAGGGGCCCAGATGGAATATTGATGGAGGGGGGGGGGGAGAGTGTGAGGTTGGGAACGGAGGAGAAAGCCTGTCTGGCCTCGGGTGTTTGCCTCTCACATCAGGGCTGATTTTTCTCCCCTGGGTTTGGTTTGTTGGAGTGTTTGGAGAATGCCAGGCCCACCCCCCCTTCCTTCCCATTGAGGAGGTGTGTGAGCTTTTGAGTTTTTTTACCCCCTTTCGGTATGTGGGGGAGAATCAGGAATTTAAATCCAAGCACAAAGGCTGGTTCCTTTGGAACGTCTTTGGGGGTCGAGATTTCAGAACATTAAAAAAAAAAAATCCCTTTCCCAATTCTGCCTTCACTCAGGGTCTATGGAGGAGCCAGCCGTCGTTCTCCCCTCCCCCACCCAGAGCAGCTGTCAGGGGCCTGGACACAAAACAATCCAGGCCCCTGCTGCCTGCTGCCTCCTACTAGACTCACTTGGGGGAACTGGGGGAAGATGGGGCTTTGGGCCAGAGATGAGATGTGCTGCTACTAAGTTAACCCCATTGTGGGTCAGCTTTTGTTGCTTTGATAAGAATCAGCCACCTCAGCCCATTTTCAATTAAGAAGAAATTAAGGTTGGGGGAAACTGAGGCAAGTCAATCCAGAAGTTAAAATTGCTTGAGTCTTGGTATCATTGAGGTTTGGGGGCTATCATGTTTCTCTCTATTTCCCAGTCTCAGTGGCCATCAGGGAATTGATGCCACAGGCCCTCCTTTACCCACCAGGGCATGAGAGGCATTAAATACTGACATTTCTTCCTCAGATGGTCGAGCATGAATTGGTGGCTTAGGTCAAGGAAAAGACTTAAGAGGGTGTCACTGCTAGTTAATGGGTACAGTAATAGTTTACATTTATGGAAGGCTTGGAAAAGCAAAGAGATGAAGTAGCTTACCCTGGTGACAGGAAGGTTTGATTTGAACCCAGTTCTCTCCTAACTCCAACTCCAGTGTTCTTTCCCGTGGAGTCTTTTGCCTTTACAGTGATCCTTTATGTAGTGCTTTAAAATTCACAGAATACCTTACATATATCTCATTTAGTCTTTACAACAACCCTGCTTGTTGAGATAGGTGCCACTATTGTCCCCATTTTATAGATGAAGAAATTTGTGGTGAGAGAGGTGAAGCAACCTCCCCAGTCACAGCTAGTGTTTCATAGGACTCCAAATAGGCATCTATCCCCAAAGTGCTTTCGAAACAGTAGCCTTGAGGATCAGGACAAATAATTTCTTCCTACAATCCCCTACAGTTTCTCCAGCAGCTGCCATGTAAGGAGGCTAAAAATGGTGACTCCCTGGGTGTTTGTGTTTTCAAGGTAGCTTTAAGCAAATACCTGGCAGGCTGGACAGCAGGCTTATTGAAGAAGTGATGGGAAAGGGCTTCTTTTCCTCCCTCTAGCCTCATTTCCCTATATAATAACACGTTACATTTATTTAGCCCTCTTAGGCCTGTCACAATAATTATAATAGCTGGCATTTATATTATATACTCTGCACAAATTATCTCATTTTCAAATCATGATAACCTGTGAGCTCCATGTTAAAGTATCATCACCCTATTTCAAATATGAGGAAACTGAGGCTCAGAGAGGCTGAAGTGATTTGTTCATGATCATAGGGCTATTAAGTACTGGAGATAGAATTTGAATGTAGGTCTTTCCCAACTACAACATCCCTAAGGTGCTGCCTATATTACCAATATTTAAGCAATTTCCATTTTTGTGGTAATACTGACAGCTTCTATTTAAGGAACCCTTTTTGACACTAAGCATCTTACAAATGACGACGTTGAGGCTTAAAGTAGTTAAGTGACTTGTTCAGGGTCACATAGCTAAAACTATTAAATAGCAAAGACCATTATTTTCCCCAGGTCTCTTGATTTCAAATCCTAGGACTGTTTACTGTGCCCCACTACCTTTACCCCCTGTGAACAATGGCTTTTAGTCAGTCTTCCAGGCCAACTGGTTTGCTGTAGGCTAAACAATGTACACAATAGGTGCCTAATGTGTACTCTATGGAACAGAAGAGCAGACCTGGGGCAAAAGGCCAGTGACTCATTTTTCTCTTGGTTTAAAGTGTTTTTTCCACCTGTCTAATGAAGAGGGGTGGGGTGGGTGGCCTTTGGAAGTAGCTGGACCTGTGAATAGATGTCTCAAATGCCTATTCTTCCTCTGAACAGTGCTGAAATGAACTGAATATCCAAGCTGGGTTGAGCCTCTGACTTTTTTTCCCTGGAAAAGCAACCCAGACAAGTTGTCAAGTATTTTTCTGTTTGAAGAATCCCAACCAATGAGGGAACTCCTTAACCTCGATGCCCAGCCTGGGGAGAGCCAGAGCTTCTTTCCTGGCTCCTCACCCCTTCAAGGGCAAGGATTTTCTTGTTTGGGGAGAAAGGAGCTGGTAACTGAGGGGCCCCCTGGGGCACAGGTTTGCTTTGTCTCCTTATCCCAGGTCTTCTTTCCCGTCTAGGAGGGAGAGAATCTCTGCTTTCAGGTTCTTAGGCCTCTGCATTGCTGTCTCTCTCCACCTATATCTGTGCCCAGGCATGCTTATGCATGTGCCCATGCATGTCTGTGTCTCTGTACATGTGTGCATACATGTTATCTGTGTTATGGGTGTATGGCTCTTGGGGGAGGTGTCTCGTAGTAGGCCCTTGCTTTATGATTGTTGGGTTGATAGATCCGTTTGTGCAAGGTGATTCTTCTTTGGGCTTCAGTATGATCTTATTCAAACTGTCATTCCCAAGAGGCCCGTGTCTAACCCATAGCCCCCCTTTGATTTTCTTTCTTCTCAAAATCTCTAAGCACTCAGTCCAGCCCCCTGCCTCTATTCAAATATATTGCTCTTCCCAAGAGGCAGCAGATCTGGGAGGCTACCCCAAGAGCTCCTGAGCCAGGCTTTTGCCCATCCAAGAGCATGTGGGTGCAGGAGGAGCGCTGAGAGCAGAAAACAGGTGTTGGGGGTTATATCTCCCTGATCCTGTCTGTTGCACACCCCTCCCCCTTTGTGTGCCTGGCTCTTCCCCTCCCCCTCCCCCAGCTCTGAGACCCCGGGTTCCAGTCCCTCATCTGCATCACAAAGTCCCGTCTGTCGGCCCCAGGGAGAAAGAAGAAGGTGGGGGTGGAGGGCACCCCTTGGAGTCAGCCTGCTTGCCCCTCCTCTGTCTCCCAGGCTGCTGTGACTCCCCTCCTCCCAGATACTACTCTGATGGATTCTAGGAACTTGAACTGCAAGGGAGGGGGGTGTTGTTTTGTTTGTTTTGGGGAGGAAAGAGGTTTCTGGTTGTCTTGCCCTAGACTAAGATGGAACCAGGCTGGCTGCTCTGGCCACCCCTGGGATCGGGATTGTTCCCCAAGGACTGTATGCCTTGAGCCTTCTCAACCTGGACAGCCCCTCCCTAACTCAGAGGCTAGCCTGTAGGGAGGAAGAAGTCTTTGTGCCTGTATTCTAAGGGAAGCCATCAGTAATCCTTGTAGCAGCAGGTTCTGGGGCTGGGATTCTTCATCTTTTGAGCCACAGACCCCTCTGGCAGTCTTTCTCAGAAAAATGTTTTTAATGCAAAAAAGAAAATGTGTATCATCCTAAAGAAGACCAATTCTACTGAAATACAATTTTCAGAATATTAGAAAACAGATTCATGGGCCCCAGGTTGTAATCCCTATTTTAGATCTTGTTGTGAGTGATGGGAAAGAGGTCCCTTGATGGGAGAGGGCTTTGTGAGCAGGTGTGTTAGCATTGTGGATAGTGGAGGGGGAAGGAGGATAGCTCCCTTTTGGTCTCTGAAATAAGGAGGGCATAGTTTGAAGGTGGGAGCTGGGGTGCCTCTACCATCCCTCCTGTACTCTGAATTCTTACTGAAGAGCCCCCACCCTCCAGAAGGGATGGGAGTGTAGTTTTTGGTGTTGGGACTGGGGAGAAGGGCCCTGCTGTCCATTCCTTAGAGAGTGGGCTGGAATAGGAGAGGGCCACTGTCCCATTTTAGCTATTGGAAAAACCAGTCGATTCTGAAACCTCCAGGTAGCTGGAGGACCAGGGCCTTCCTTGTAGATTTTTGTCTGCAGTTTCCCTGTGCTGCTGGGGTGTGTGTGTGTGTGTGTGTGTGTGTGTGTGTGTGTGTGTGTGTGTGTGTGTGTGTGTTTGTATCTGTCTAGCTTGGCGTAGTAGTGGAGAGAGCAGATCAGGAAACCAGGGTTTGAGTACCAGCTTTGCGGTTGTGTAACCTTGGGCAAGGCCCTTCTCCTTTCCGAGCTGGGGTTTCTTCATCCATCAAATGAAAGGGGTTGGGCCAGATGTTCTCTGAGGCCCCCTCCAGCTCCATGTCTGAATCTCCAGTGCTCTGTGGATCTGGGTTTATATGGCCCTCCATCATTGTTCATTCATATAGTCAACAAACATGTATTGATTGTCTCCTGTGTGTCAGGCACCATGTCTGCTTCTGTGTGGCTGTCACTTCTGCAGCTGAGTGTCCAGCATTTGCTATCTAGTGCACGTCTGCATGTGTGTCTGGCCTGGCCTAGGCTTGGCAGGAGAAGCTAGGGGTGGGGGACCCAAGGCAGGAGGGAAAGTGAGCAAACCTTTCTCCTGGCTGAGGAGCCAGGGAGGTGGCGCTTTAGTCACCTGGAAACTGGCCTGGAAGCAGGGCTCTGACAGCCCCCAGGGAGCCTTGGGGATTAAGGGGATTGGGGGAAGTAGGGGCCTAGCACTAGGGGCCTTCCTAGTTTCAAGAATGAGATGGAGTTGAGGAACTGATGGGAGAGGGCTTGGCTAGCAGGTGTGTTCTGTATCCTGGGGATGTTGGAGGAGGAAAGAGAGGATCTCCCCCTTGGTCTCAGACCCCCACAATTCTGAGACTAGGGGACAGTGAGAATGTGGGAGCTGTGGGCCCCCCATCCCTTTTTTACTCTGAACTCTCCCTGACCTCCCCCCTCTCCCTAAGAAAGGATAGGACAGTGGGGTTTTGGTGTTGGGGCCAGGGGGAGGGGCCCTGCTGTCCAGACAGTGAAAGCTGAGCTGGGGGGGAGGTGTCTTGTCTGTCTCCCTGTGTCTGATCTGGGCTGGTTTTATTACCCCACCCTCCCCCAAGCCCTGGGACCCCAGTGAGATTAAACAATAACAGAAGAAAGACAAAGCAGGCTCAGAGCCTGACAGTGACCCCCTTCCCCCCAGCTGGAGAATGGGGATGGGGGGGGGGTGGCTATTCTGTGGAAGGGAGAAAGAAAGGCAGACCAAAGAGCTAACCTTAGAAACCCAGGGGGATTGGGGAGGCCAAACCTGGCCCCGCCCCCAGGGCCCCTTCTGTCTGTCTGCAGGAATCGATTCTGGAGGGAGGGAGGGAGGGAGAAAGGGAGGGGAAGGAAAGAAGAGAAGACTTAGAGCTTTTGCTATGGAGAGCTGGGGGGAAGGGGAGGCTGAAGCCAGACTTTGGGCCCTGATTGAAGTAGGGAAAATTAGACATCTAGCTGGGAGATGGGTTAAAGCATCTTACAGAGAATATCTTTCCCTCCCACCTCCCAGATTCCCCTGGGTCCCAGGGGCTCCTCTGGCCAGCTTTCCTGTGGGACACTTTTGGTACAGAATGCTAGTCCTTTGAGGCTTTACAGTCAGGTTGAGAGTTAGACTGGGTCTGTGGGTACAGTAGGAGATAAAGTCTTTGGATTTACATTGACATGCTGTATAGTAGGAAGATCTTTCCTCAGTGGTCAGAAATGTAAAACTCTTCAGATGGGCAATTGAGGAAAACCTAGTCTATCTGGAGAAGCCTGGGCCTCCAGCTGGTGGAGGCTTAGTTAGAAGAGACCCAGCCATAGTAATAACTGTTACCTCCTCTGTACCAACTGGGCCAGGTTTCCCCCAGGATAAATGGTTGCTAGGGGAGACCCCCTTTCTTCAAAGCCCAATTTGAATATAAACTTTCAGGAAGCCTTTCCTAACACATCCTGATCCCCCAGCTCAGAGGGATTTCTTTTCCCAGATCTAGTCCTTAATGTTTGATGAATTGAACTGAATTGAGTTGACAGGATGATGGTGGCTTCTCTGCCTGAGCTCCTTTGTTTTGTTCCTCTATAGCTGCAGGCACCTACCTGCCCCCCCTGCAGCAGGTGTTTCAGGCCCCGAGACGGCCTGGGATAGGCACCGTAGGCAAGCCCATCAAGCTTTTGGCCAACTATTTCGAGGTAGACATCCCCAAGATCGACGTCTACCACTATGAGGTGGACATCAAACCGGACAAGTGTCCCCGCAGAGTCAACAGGTAAGGCAAGTATTGCAGCCCCTCCAAACCCCAACCCTTAGCTTATGAGAACTCCCTTTTTTCACTTGGAACCTCCCCCCTCCAGTCTCTCCTCCCTGACTCGGGGCTCTCTGATCCTCTTTTCTCCAACTCAGAACTCTGTCACTCCCCTCCCTGATTCAGAAACCGTTGTCCCTCCCCTCTCCAACTTGTAAGTCTTTGTCTCTCTCCTCTCCTACTCAGAACTCCCTGTTACTTTCTTTTTAACTTGGAACCCCATGTTCTCTTTTTTTTGACTTGGCACCCCCTCTGCTTTCTCTCTTGGAACTCCTTGTCTCTCCTCTTCCTAAGGAAAGACCTTGAAGTCCATATTTCTTCTCCTTAACTTTTTTCTTCTCCACCTCCCTATCACATTGTGATTAGAATGTGCCTTTTGTCCCTATCTCTTCTTCTCCCTTGCTTCTGACCAATGGGAATATTCTAAGGAATGAGATGAGAAAGCATAGACAATAAAGGAGCAGCGGCTGGATGAAGGGAATGGATGTTGTCTTCTTTAATTTATAACCCTCTTGAGATTACAAATGGTGTTCTTTCTTCTAGCTAGACTAAATTCTGATCTCTAGAAGGAGTTGTGGGGTGGGATCCTCAACACTAATGGATATATTCATAATCCATGTACTTTTTCAGTTGAGGGAACCCCTCAGAATTGAGAGTGAGGGAAAAAGTTGGAGTGGCTACGTGGTCTAAAAAGACAGAGAATCCATGGTTTTTGGAATAAGAAGACCTGAATTTGAGAGCCAGCTCTGACACTAGCTGTGTGATCCTGAGAAAGTCACTTAACCCCTGAACCTCAGTTTCTTCATCTATAGAATGGGGATAAAAATCACTAGATAGTAATTGTTTCTCATAAGGATGTTAAGGGGTAAAGGGCTCTGTAAATTGTGAAGCACTCTGTCATCATGGAATATTATTATTAAGTGCATTTGTGACCCTGGGGTGAATTTTCCCTTTAAGTACTAGAGAGTAAGAGGAAGACTTAGGTGATTTCTTGAAACCTTTTGGAACTAAGGACTCTATGAGCCTCTTTCTTTTCCTCCCCTACAGAGAGGTGGTGGAATATATGGTCCAGCATTTCAAACCACAGATTTTTGGTGACCGGAAACCTGTCTATGATGGAAAGAAGAACATCTACACAGTTACTGCCTTGCCTATTGGCAATGAAAGGGTGAGGGCCCAAGGATTGTATGAGACTGATGTGTTTCCAGAGCATGATGATAGGGAGGGAGGATGTCCAGCCCACGGCATTGCCTTAGGTCTAAGCATAAAGCTTTTGTCTTCTTTCTGACTTGATTCAGCCTAAAGACATTGCCTGAAATAAGAGGGCTCTTGGTTCCCAGTGGACTGGACTAAGATTAGATCTAAAGAACTTCCTGTTGGAGAGGGTTTGGCAACTTCCTATTCCTACCCCAGTCTCCATTGGTTGGCCAAGCTGGGCCTAAAGACAGTGTTGAATAGGATGGCCTGTTTATAGACACCTGCAAGTTGAAGGAATTGTTTTTCAAGATGAATCGGGTATCTGAGAGCAGGAGGGCATAGTTGTCATGTTCTGACTATATGCATAATACTATCTTGGATTCTGAAGAGATAGAAAGTTAGGTAAAACACAACCAACTTCTATTCTCATAGATGTTACAGCCTAGGAGGGGTGTGTTGGGCAGGGATATAAGTGCTAGCTAGCTCTGTTCCTTTCCTCTACCTTATTTCCTCCCAAAGGTGGATTTCGAGGTGACAATCCCTGGTGAAGGGAAGGATCGGATCTTCAAGGTTTCTATCAAATGGATGGCCATTGTCAGTTGGCGTATGCTTCACGAGGCCCTGGTCAGTGGCCAGATTCCTGTCCCCTTAGAGTCTGTGCAGGCACTGGATGTGGCCATGAGGCACCTGGCATCTATGAGGTATTTAAGTGAAGGGACCCCCTGGGACCCTGAGCAGATGACCACTGCTCAGTTTGTGAAGAAGTTCATATTGGGATACGGAAGATGTCCAGGTTGGGTGGTAAGGGTATTTTAGATGTTGTGGCAACAAGTAGTAAGGACCTTGAATAAGAAGGAGACCTACCTTTATTAGCCCTCTGTCTAACTTCCAGGGCTTCATTCTTATTCTCCAGACATAGGAGAGTGAATACAAATGAGACATTATATCTCCATCATCTCTCCCTTCTATAAGGTTCTAAGTTCTTCCCCCTGTTTTATCTCATTGATACTTTCTGCAGCCACCCTTCCTGGAAAAGGAGAGGGAAACCTAGCCAGGGACAGATACTTTATTCTCAGAGCAAAGCAGGAAGTGGAATTTGGATTAGAACCTGGGTGTCTAGGCTCTTGGAATATGATTTTTTCTTATTGAGTGGGAATGTGGAATTGAGGGTGGTATGCTTGAGGGACCAGGTCTCTACTCATTCCTCCTAGGTACACCCCTGTTGGCCGTTCCTTCTTTTCTCCCCCTGAGGGCTACTACCACCCTCTGGGGGGTGGGCGTGAGGTCTGGTTTGGCTTCCACCAGTCTGTTCGGCCAGCTATGTGGAAAATGATGTTGAATATTGATGGTGAGTAACAGAGGTGGGGGTGAGGGGAATATACCCAGTTCTTGGCCCTGCCCAGCCCTATGGTCAGTCATGGTGTCTTTCCACCCTTCCACCTTGTTCTGTACTTTGTTTTGGAGGAGCCAGAAGTCTACTTTATATTTAAAGTCAGGGAATTAAACTAAATCCGTGGTTCCAAACCCTTTTAAGTTTACCGCTGTAATTTCAACACAGTCCATCTCCCCTTTCTCCTGATGAAGAAAATTCAGAATGACAAACTACTTTTGATCAGGTTGTATATAGTTCATCACAGCAGCATCTGCATATTTGGAAAGTAATAGTACACAGAGGTGTAAGACATAATATTTATTCAATCTGTAGAAAGTATGTTTGCCTATTGATTATACTAAATAATGATGCATATTTTGTTGGATATATAAAGTGAAGGTCAACATGATAATGGTTGGTGTCATGGTGCATCGCTTCTGGGACCTCTTAGATTAACTCTAGATTCCAGACAGGGGAGTGCTGAATTTAAGCATTAAATACTGGAATTCTAAGACATATGAGTTTCTCCCCTTGAAATAGTTGCGTCCCCCTCCAGTCAGACCTCCGTTTTCCTCTGAGCTGTCTCCTGCCCTATCCCTGCAGTTTCAGCCACAGCTTTCTATAAAGCACAGCCAGTAATTGAGTTCATGTGTGAAGTCCTTGACATAAGGAACATCGATGAGCAGCCCAAACCACTCACTGACTCCCAGAGAGTTCGATTCACCAAGGAGATCAAAGGTGAGTGTTGCTGCTGATGAATTTGAGGATACAAGGGGTTCCACCAAGGGAGAACAATGTGTCTGGGTGTAAAAGTTGGCCTTTGTGATGTTGGGTAGATTTAGCAAATGGTGGTGACTGAGCCTATTTTTGGTGGGAATCCTCCCTTAAAATTTCTCCTTTTTCTCTATCTTCCCTCTCTCCATCTCAGGCCTGAAGGTAGAGGTGACCCACTGTGGGCAGATGAAGAGGAAATACCGAGTGTGTAACGTCACCCGCCGGCCTGCCAGCCATCAGACGTAAGTGGGCAGGGCTACTGGCTCACATCCAGGAGCGGATGCCGAGTGATTATCCAGCTGCTAGGAAGGGGGCATGAGGGAAGTGGTAGAGGGCCCAGAAACCTGATAGTCCTTTTCATAGATATGGGCCCTGGGATTTGGACCATCTGTCTGTCCTGGGATGGTTGTGTAAGCTTGTATTCCCATGGCCTTTCCACCTGCCATGCACACATGGACAGAAACAGTCCTCCTTCCCTCATCACAGATATCTTCCTGCTTCCTGACTTGATGGGGTTTATCCTAAAACTCTGGAAGTTTCCTGATCACTGGGGGATGGGGGGGGGGATTGTAGGGGGGATTGGAACAGCAGGAGCAAGGAATTTGGACCTCATTCCAACATCATTAGCCTATCTCTTTTGGAGGAACTTAGGTGTGCTGAATTCCTATCGCTCTATCTTAGAAGATCAGTGCTATGCCTGGCTTGTGTGTCTTCTCATAAGGCTCCAACACTGCCTGGCTCTTTTCTCCTCCACTTCTCCCCTCAGCCCCTTCCCTTTCCATTTGAGTAGGTAGCAGTAGTCAGAGAAAGGGAGAGAATTTAGTATTTCTAAAGATAGAGGGAATAGGGATGTGATTGGGGGTGGGGGGGGCTTACTAACCTGCTTCCTCCCCCATAGGTTTCCCTTGCAGTTGGAGAGTGGGCAGACTGTAGAGTGCACTGTGGCCCAGTATTTCAAGCAGAAGTACAACCTACAACTTAAGTACCCCCACCTGCCATGCCTGCAGGTTGGCCAGGAACAAAAACATACCTACCTGCCTTTGGAGGTGAGGTTCCTCCCTTCCATTGGTCTTCTCTTTCATACTTTCCCAGCCATCCCCAATTCCCTTGCCATCCTCTTGCCTTCTTTTTTCTCATGTCTCCCATTTTCAGATTGGGAAACTGAGGGGTATGAGTGGCTTCTCCAGACACATTAGGGAGGATTAAAGTGAATGGAAATTATTTCTTCTGAATATCTACCTGCCCCCAAACCACAAAGCTGCTTTATTTTTCCTTCCTACCCTATATCAATGGAACAAGTTGGGTAATTTAGTGCTTAATAGAGGACTTGATGGATGGTTTTCTCAGGGCAGAGATGTCAGAGACCTACACCTGTCCTCACCCTTTCATCTCTGCTTTCTATGACTGGAAACCCCAAAGGACCTAAAACCATTTGGCCATACAGGTGTACCTTACTCTTAGAAGAGATGCTCCCAAAATGTTAACATGTAAACCAAATTCAGTTTTCCCAATGGCTTTTACTGAAAGATAAGACATATTCCTTTTGGAAAATGTTTGGGCCACAAGTGAAAATAACATCTTGCTCTAAATGACAAATCTCTAAAAATTACTTACAAAAGAAAAACATTTGTCCTTTACAGCTAGTACTCAATATGTAAACAAAAGTGAGCTATCTTCCTCAGTGCCACCCCCCCTGCTTTACCTTCCTTAAAGGTCTACAAAGAGAAATGAGTGACTATGTCCTTGTTCTAACCCCCTGGATCAAAAAGTCCCATGTGCTTTTCTTTACTGGATCTTCCAGTAAGAGTCTGGAGAAGCTCCCTTGAGTATCCCAGGCTTTTTTCTTGCCACTGTGGAAAAAACTGTGAGATCTGTAAAAGGATAATGCAGTCCTTTGCCAAAGGGAGGGGAATGATGGGTTCTGAGGGCACTTCCAAAGTGGAAATCTAGTGATCCTCTGAGAAGACAGAAACACAGCAGGGAGTGAGATCCAGAAATAATAGGAAAGGAACCAAGAAGAATAGGAAGTGCTTAGGGGCTATATTCACTGAAAAATGGGTGAAACTGGGATAGAAATAATTAGGGAGCACAGTGACATGAGCTCTTAGAAATTCTGGAAAAATAGAATTTTAGGGAATATAGAAAGTCAATGTTGCCCCTAGGGAATAAAGATTACCAAGTAAATTCTGTTTCTGTTTATGCTGTTACTTCCAAAGAATATCCTTTGAAAGCTTCTGCCTTCTCTTTGCCAGCTTTGACTTGTTGACTTTGACTGCTTGTTTCTGCCCATTATAAGTGAAACTTTTTTGATTTCCATACCAGGAAGCTAAATAATACTAGCACCTCACAAGCAGTGTTGTATTGTAGAATCACTGGAGTCCAAAGACCTAGGTTCAAGTATTGACACTAGGTTCCCTATACTGACACTCACTTTTTGGGTGTCCTTGGACAATGACAGTGTCTCTAAACCTCACTTTCCTCCCCTATTCAAGGAAGATAACAGTACATGAATTATGGGTCTCCCAGGCTTGGTGTGAGCACAACACTTTGTAGGTCTTTAAGCTGTGGTTTCCTCTGTTCTCTCTTATGGGGTGATCCTGGGGATCAAATGAGATAATCGACGGGAAGATACTTTGTCTACCATAAACCTATTGTAATTTGTCATGATTCAGGAATGCTTGGCTTTTTGGCCAGAACCTTAAGAATATAAACAGAAATTTGATTTATTAATTTTCTTCATGATTTCTCCCTATTTGAACCAGTAGCCTGGTGCCCATTCTTTGGCAGAATTTACCTGTTGTCAGCAATGCTGTCTTAGTGGACTCTCTAGTCTCAAATATTCCCTGCCTTCCTGATTAGCTAGATGTGGATTAATCACTGTGGATTATTTTATAGGAAATGATTAATCTCTGGTTGACGAATTTCCATTGCTTTCTCTTATCAAACGCCGGGGCTATGTTATTTCTCATTTTCTACCTTCATCCTTCCATCAGTGTTTGAGCCCAGGGAGTACAGACTCATTAAGCCCAGTATAGTAGGAAAGGAACCTGTAGTAGGAGGACATCATCAGAAACCCTTGCTCTACCCAGCGAGAATTTATTACATGCCTATTCTATGCAGGGCCCTGTGGTTGGTGTTAGAGGCAAAAAAAGAGACCAAAAAATGACACATAGAGCTTATTAGCTATTTTTAAAACCTTTATCTTCTGTTTTATGAGTAATACTAAGTATTGGTTCCAAGGCAGAAGAGGGGTAAGGCCCAAACTACTGGGTTTTTAGGAAGTATCTAAGACCAGGTTTGAACCCAGGATCTTCTGTTTCTAGGCCTAGCTCTCTATCCACTGAGCTGCCTCTCTCATACTCAGATAACTATAATATAAGTCTGCTAAGACATGGATATGCTAGTTAGCCCAGATATATTCAAGAAAGGGATGAATCACATCCTATTGGGCTATCCTTTTACCAGAAAGAATAACTCTTTCCCAATTCCTTCCCATAGGGAACTCTAAAGGGAATTAGGATTCCTAATACTTCTAGAGTTTACACAGATTGACTCCTTGGTCTCTGTACAAACCTTAAAAGGCATTCCCATTCAATGGATAAAGTAACTGAGTGTGAAAGAGGACAAACTGACCTACAATCACATAGCTTAAGAGGGTCAGACGGGACAGGGACTTGAACCCAGGATTCAGATTTCTCTAAGTCTACTTCTCTACTTGAAGTCCCACAGAAGAATAAGAATGTTAAAAGCAGACCTAAAAAGACAGAAACTGCTTCTACCCTTTTGAGATGAGTTCATTCTGAAGCCTCTAAGGTAGAGAGGTCAGTTTGGGAATTATGGTTAATCATCATCATGCACTCCAAAGACGAATGTAAATCCAACTTCTATAGTGTTTCAGGGGAGCTAGATATTTAGAGGAATCCTCTAGGAAATCCTTTTGTAATACAAAATAATCATCTCTTCATTTATTGTGTAAATTTTTATTTTTATAAACTTAGAGCTTTCTTAAAGTCTATACCTGTATGCCAAATTAGACTGCTCATGATTCTGGTTTTCTGTTCCTTCTTGGGGTTGAATAAAGGGTTGCAGTCAAGTCTAAAGCCAGGGATCTTGACTTTTTATGGGGACTCTCAGAAAAGGATGAGGAGATGTGAGTTTGGAGGTGAAAGAGATCCCAGATCTGTGTGTGTGTGTGTATGCACACATATGTACATGCATGCCCATGTTCTCCAGGTCTGTAACATTGTGGCTGGACAGCGTTGTATCAAGAAGCTGACGGACAATCAGACTTCGACCATGATCAAAGCAACTGCAAGATCAGCTCCGGACAGACAGGAAGAGATCAGCCGCCTGGTAAGAGGACTTTCTCTGGAGGACTGCTAGACTCTGTTGCTCCAAAGAAAATCTGCCTGGGGCTGGTAAAGATGGAGTCAGGTCCCAGGATCCTGGCTGTAGTGTCGTATAGCTTCTTACCCTCAAAGGGACCCATGTGAGCCTGACAAAATATAATACGGGAGACTCATTCTTATTTGTCTTAGTTTTTCAGCTTGAGGTCTCTTTGTCTCCTCTGCCCCTAGCTTGCTCCTTCCCACACAAATTCACTCTGTGCCCCAAGCCCCAGGTCTAGATACCCTCCACAATACCTTAGTTCAAAGGGAGACGAGAGGTCACAATCTTTAGTTTCATTGATGCCCTGCTGCCTGGTTTTAGTTAGACTTCCCTAATTTCCTTCATACATACTCCAAGCCAATAACATCCTCAAATGTAATTTTCCTTGTTCCTAATTTCCGAACAGATGAAGAATGCCAGTTACAATCTAGATCCCTACATCCAGGAGTTTGGGATCAAAGTGAGAGATGACATGACAGAAGTGACCGGCCGAGTGCTCCCAGCTCCAATCCTGCAGTATGGTGGACGGGTGAGCTAGGGCAGGAGCCAATGAACTAACCAGGGTCCATCTGGTCCCAACTTAATAACAGAAGAGACCTTGGGCCAGGGAGTAAGCCACGATCACATTTGGGGACAGGAGATGGGAAGCACAGGCCCCTCCAATGATGTGGCTTACTTAATGGGGTTGGGGAAGGAGGAGAAATGGCAGCCTTGAGGTTTTATCCTCCCATCCTGGGGTTTGATTAGGATACCCCAGGCAGTAAGTAATCAGTGTTTGTCTTTTACCCATGTGTTCTCAGAACCGAGCCATTGCCACACCCAACCAAGGTGTATGGGACATGCGAGGAAAGCAGTTCTACAATGGAATTGAAATCAAAGTCTGGGCCATTGCCTGCTTTGCACCCCAAAAGCAGTGTCGGGAAGAGGTGCTGAAGTAAGGAGTTCAGGGTGGGCTAGGATCTCTGCCCCACTAAACCATAGCATTCTGCCTTGTCCCCTCTTGTCTAGAAACTGATTTTTGTTTCTGGGTTGGGTCTTGTTTAGATGTTCCCCAGAAGCCCCCTCCCTTACCCCCCAACAAAGAGAGCCAAGGTGGGGGAGGGGAGGGGAAAGGTTCTTTATTTAATGTCCCTTTCTCAGGTCAAACTTGTCCTTAGGGGCAGCTTCCCTCAGACACCCCCATTCCCATCTCTTGAGGGAATTCCTTGATTGTTGTAGCCTGACTTTGCAGGAAGTGATTTGGAAGCAGATTAGTTCTAGCCCAGGCCTAGGATGAGACTGTCTTCAAATCTTATTTAGGAAAAGGAAAGGGAGTAGAACTTGATGTATACCAATGACTGACACATCTCCAGGATTGTTCTCTCTCTTGATAGAACCCTCTAAATTCCAGTCTGGTTTGGGCTTGGGCCTCTGCTGCTTGGATGCCCCGCCTCAATCCCCTGGGGCCCTTCTGAAAAAAGTTCTTCCTTAGATTGAGCCAAAGTCAGCCTTCCCGTGACTCTTCCCTCCTTCCCCTCCCCCTGGATCCTAGTTCTGCCCTCTGGGGCTCAGAACAACTCCAGAATCTTTTTGCATACCAGCCATCACAGATATTAGAAGGCAGCTGTCATGTCTTCCAAAAGTCTTCTCTTCTCTAGCCTCAGCATTCTTTATTCTTTCAAACTGTTCCCTCATATGACATGGTTTCTGGCTTACTCTGTCCTTGCCTTCATGGACACACTCATCCTTAAAGTGTTTCCGAAACACAACCCAGATGAGGGCTGTCTGGGAGAGGCAGCCCAACTGTTGCTTCCTTATTTTAGAGCCTCTACTAGGTATCTATTAAAGCAGCTCAAGAACTATTTAGGTTTTTTCTTCTTTTTTTTTTTTAAACTAGCCATATTATACTCTTGCTTTATGTAGAACATGAAGTCACTCAAACTCCTCCTGCTGAAAACCTGTCTGATGAACTCTTTTCAGTGACTGTGTATATTGTTGTCCATTCTACCGTGTCCCCTCTCCCCCAGCTTGAGGGCTTCATGTTTATCACTGTTTGGTTCCATCTTATTGGCCTTTCCACACTTTCAGGTTCCATTTCTGTCATCTGGCCTGTTAGCCATCTCAGCATAAGTGTCTGAACCCTCCCCAAGGTATTTGAATTTGGACAGTAATCATAAGATTTGGATCATGGGTTTAGGTAGAACTGAAAGAGATCTTAGAAATTATCTATTCCATTTCCCTCCTTTACAGATGAAGAAACTGAGGCTCAGAGGTGTAAAGAATTGTCCGAGGTCACATAAGAGCAAGGAGCAGAGCCAGAGTTTGAATACCAGTCTTCCTTTTCCAAATCCAGAACTCTTTCTTTTATGTTGCACTGCTTCTTGAAGCCTTAGCCCAAATGAATGAAGCTCTAGTTAGGGAGTTTGAGGGGGAAGATGATTCTTTGAAATCTCAGCCCAATGGCCACCAGGTCTCACCTTCCCTCAGAAGAGAGGGGCTCTGAGCCCTGAGGATACACTCAGTGGTTCTTCTAGGCTGCCAGGCTCTTAGTGCTTCCCTCCCACTCCCCCCTCCCTCTTTCCCATGCCCTGCAGGAACTTCACAGACCAGCTCCGTAAGATTTCCAAGGATGCAGGGATGCCCATCCAGGGCCAACCTTGTTTCTGCAAATACGCGCAGGGTGCCGACAGCGTGGAGCCCATGTTCCGGCATCTCAAGAACACCTACTCGGGGCTGCAGCTCATCATCGTTATCCTGCCTGGGAAGACACCTGTGTATGGTGCGGCTCCTCCTGGGGAAGGCCATGGAAATAGGGGCTTTGAGATTGAGAGAGCAGCCCCAATGATTGGGAGGTGTAAGGACATAATCCAGGCCCTGGAGGGGACTCCCACCCTGAGAGATTAAGGAAAGTTAGGGCATGGGGAAAGAGCCCTCAATTTTTTGCTTCAGTGAACTAGAGTGGGGAGGGAGCCAGGACACATGTGGAGCCTCAGGGCTGGTAGATGAGCTGCCTGGATCTGCTCCCTTGGGTTAGTTTTTGACTTTCTGGTTACAGGCAGAAGCCTGCCCAAATTCCTCATGAAGAGCACCTCTAGGCTGACCTTTTACTTACTCTGGAGAGTGCATATTACCATGACACAAGACAAAGCCCTGTAAAAAGTTAGGAATGTTGCTGTCAGGTCTCAGTTCTCAGCAAATGGCCAGTCTGCTGAGTAAACTCTTCCTTCCTCTTTACCTCTCAATTGGCATCATTTACCAATCCTTTCCTCCATTGGGGCTCTGCAGTCTCTCTTTTCTCTGATCCCCGATTCCATCAGTTAATCAACAAATAGTTAAGGGCCTATTCGACTGAGACCCTGGACTCATCTCTGAGTACACAAAGATGAGTCAGGACACATAGTCCCTGTTCTCAAGGAACTTATCATCTAATAATGGGGGATAAGATATGTATAACAAATAGCTTTGTTATTATCAACTACAATGTGGCAAAACAAAAAAATAATTGCTGTGAGAAATTTGAGGAAGGAGAGGTCATTTCCCACCTCTTCAGATCCCTTGGGCCTGGGACCATGCTAGGTCTCCCCAATACTAAGAAAAAAAGTTTAAAAGAAAACCCCTTCCCACAACCCTACTTCCGCCTTGCCTGACCATCCTAGCTCTCCTCCATTTTACTATCAAACCTTCCTTAAGAGTCATCTATGCTCAGTCCCCCACTTGAAGCCCTTGCTTCATCCCTGCACCTGTTCCTTAGCCTTCACTCCAAAATCTGCATTCTCTTCTCATAGCTGCTAAAAATCCTCTTGGTGGAGTACTCTCTTTGCAAGGTCACCAATGAATTTCCTTCTCACCAAATGCCATCTTCTCAAGCCTCATCCTCATTAGCATCTGCTTTTGATGTTCTCCATCCTCTCTTGGCTTCTCCTCTTTTTCCATTGTGCTCCTGTTTTTCCTACCTCTCTGACCATTCCTTCTTTGACTCCACTTGTTTCAGTCCCTAAACATGGGCATTTCCAGTGTTGTCATCTCACTCTTCTTTCCTCTTGGCAATCTCATTCACTGCCATAGTATTAATTGCCACTTCTATTCAAACTGTTAACACATATATGCATATATTTGTCATATATGCATATAGAGATAAAATTTCCAACTTCAACCTCTCTTCTCTACTCTCCCCTTCTCTCTCCTCTTCTCTCTCTTCTCCTCCTCTCTCCCTTCTTCTCTGCCTTCTCCTCAACTCTCCCATCTTCTCCCCTCTCCTTTCTTTTCCCTTTCTTTCTCTTTACCTTCCCTTCTCTCCTTTCTCCCTATTTCTCCCTCCCCTCCTATCTCTATCCTTTCTCTACCCTCTTTTCTCCATTCTCCTTTTTCCCCTCCTCTCTTCTCCTCTTCTCTCTCCTTTCTTCTCATCTCTTTTCTTCCTTTCTTCTCTTTTTTTCCTCTTTGCTCTCTCCTCCCCCTTTCCCTTTCATGTTCCAGCTATCTGCCCCTCTGAAAATTCTAAGATTTAAAATATCTTCTCACCACCACTCTTGGCTTTTCCTGTCCATTCTGTGTCCCACTGTCTTGAAACCTCAGTCATCTTTTACTGTCTTCTCTCCCTCACCATACAAACCCTCTCATTTGCCTGAATCCTACTGATTTTTCCATCTAAGTATTTCCCTCATATTCCTCCTTTTCCTTTTCCATTCCTTCTGCCCCCATTCTAATCCAGGCCCTTAACATCATACCTCCAGATTACAAAATAGTTTTCTAATCAGCTATATGCCTCTCGGGTTCTCTGCTCACCAATTGACCCTGCTCCACCCCACCCCTCACCAGAGTGTTCCCCTTTGATTGAAAACTTTTATTTGTTCTTCAGCCCCTCATAAGTAAAGGCTGAACTACTTAGGATATCATTCTGGGCCATCACCCTCTGACTATAATACATACCACTAAGATTGTCCTACCTGAAACAATGAAGGATTTCCTTCTCTCCACATGTAGCCCCATCCCTAGTCTCTACCTATTAAAATCTCAATTATATTTTTATTATATAGTTATATAGTTCTAGTAATATTTAAAAAGAGCTTTAAGGCTGATTTTAAAAAATACTTTTTAACCCTTCGAGGTAGGAATACAAATATTCCTATTTTATAGAAAAGTTAACTTTTTACTGGCTGAAATGTGGGAGATTGAAAAGTCTACCAAGATGATCTGTCTGTATTTGGCTTTTTAAATAATGAAATAGCCAATAAATATGCCTCTTTGTTACAGGGATAGGATGACCCCAAAGTTTGTAGGAACCTTGTACTCAAGACATTTCTATCCCCTTTCTCAAAACTCTTTTTTCCTTCTCTTCATTAGTGTCCCCTGGTTAGGATTTGGCTCACCCACCACACCCTTTTCTTCTAGATAGTAGGAGAGCTACCTTTCTGAGCAGAAAGGGGTGTTTAGAAAATAGCATAACTGATGTATAAAGAACCCAGGAAGTACTTGGATTTGTGGAATGAGATTTTTAGAACTGGCAAAGACTTTAGAAACCACCTAGACCAACTCCCTTATTAGAAGGGAAACAAGCCAAGAAGTGGAAAACGGTTGTCTAAGGTCACTTAGCTAAGTAGTAAAAGGAACTATGTATGTGAAAGCTGTCTTTTAAGGAACTACATACGTATTCTTTTGTTAACTGCCTATGTTACTGGTAGGAAAATTGAGCTACTTTGTTTTTGCTTAGAGGAGCAGCACTTTGCAGTGGTTTCACTTCCACATCACTGCATCATAGAAGAATTATACCAACAACTTGAATGTAGGCATCTTGGCTTCCTAGGTGGAGACATGAATTTATATCCCTTTTCCTTTCTTCCCTTTTCTCTCTCACTCTCTCCTTGGCCTTCAGCGGAGGTAAAGCGTGTAGGGGACACGCTCCTGGGCATGGCCACTCAGTGTGTGCAAGTGAAGAATGTGGTGAAGACATCTCCCCAGACTCTGTCCAATCTCTGTCTCAAAATCAATGTCAAACTTGGAGGAATCAACAACATCCTAGTCCCTCATCAGCGGTATGAGCAGGGGGGCATGGGAGAGATGGACTGAACTTGGAATTTGAACAGGCTGGGGAATGGGAATGAAAGAGTTTTATTCCTGACTTTTATATTCTTCCTCCTTAGCTCAGCTGTCTTTCAGCAGCCTGTCATATTCCTGGGAGCAGATGTCACTCATCCTCCAGCAGGGGATGGGAAAAAGCCCTCCATCACAGCTGTGAGTGACTCCTTCTCAGCCCTAGCTTTCCCATGTGCAACATCTCCTCCTTCCCCACATGTAGACAATACACTAGCAACTGCCCACTTCCCATATCACTGAGATATCTTCTACTTAGCCTCTTTGATCCCCTTTTCCCATACCAGTTGTCAGTGACTTCCCTCCCCCTACCAGTTCTTAACCATCTAAGGGAGGTCATTCTTGGAGAGGGGAATCCCTTCACACCATACAAAATCATGCATGCACATGTTCATATAAACTCTTTCTTCATTTATGCTCCTTGGTGCCCTTCCCTGTCCTACTGAACAGGGAACTGGGCAGGGTTGATAAAGTGGGCTGGGGATCAGTGAGAATGAATTCCCCTGCTTTGGAAACTGCCAGCAGGTGGTGCATTTGTTCTAAACACTAGCTGAACAACCCTCAGCAAGGAGTGAGGGATGAGAAAGTCATTCCTGGTAGAGGTGAGTGTCTTAGTCTCTGTTAGTCTCCTTCCCAGGATTGCCCCCTCCCCTTCCTCCTACCTAGAAAAGTACTGGATTAGGGTAGGGACAGTCTGTCCCCTAATTCCCAGCTCAGGACTGGGTTTCTGAAAATCAGAGATTTCCAGTTCCCTTCTTGAGGCCTTTGGTCTATTTCCAACATGAAGGATTGGTTCTAACCATCCATTCCCTGAAAACCCACTGCCTCATTGAGGGGAAGAAAGTCTTCAGAGCCCCTCAGAGTTAACATTTTCTTGCTCCAAATATGACATTCTCAGTACAGGGAAGGGAAGGAGCAAGGCTTAACTTGTCATTCTCTAGCTTTCTCCTATAGTCCTTCACTTGCCCACAATGGCAAGGGCCTTTTGCAGGTCCTTCTTTCTGCATCCCTACACGTTGTATCCTTCCTGTAATTTCTTCATAGTTTTCACATAGAGTAGCACTCTTTATGATCCCCTCCTACCTGTTCCCTCTTGTCACATCAAACTCCATTGTGGCAAAGTAATTGGGGGAACTAGCAGCTTTTTTGATGCCCATGGAAAGCCCTGACCTTGTTTAGAAATCAAATTATAAGCAGCCATGGGTTGTTACAGATGAGAGGAGGCCAGCCCATATACCATACTTTGAAAACATGTTCCCAAGACTTCTTAAGTCTGGACAGAGGGTTGAAGAGAAGAATGGGGCTAAGCTGGGTTCTCTCTGACTTCTTGGTCATCCTCTGTCAGGTGGTTGGCAGCATGGATGCTCACCCAAGTCGTTACTGTGCAACAGTTCGTGTCCAACGACCCAGGCAGGAAATCATTGAGGATCTATCTTACATGGTGCGGGAGCTACTCATACAGTTCTACAAATCCACCCGATTTAAACCTACCCGAATTATCTTCTATCGAGATGGTGTCCCAGAGGGTCAGCTCCCACAGGTGAGGGGTCCTGGGGGTGGGGGCAGAGACCTTGAGGTATCCAGACCAGGTTAGGCCTCAGAGCAAGGGAAAAACAAAGAAAGAACTGACCTCCTGGAAAGTCCTTAAAGAACTTTTCTTCCCTGACCTCCAGTCATCTCTACTCTGTTGATGAGGAAGCTGAGGCATAGGTTAAGACTGTGGAGACAAATCCAAATCCAATTTATGATAAATGGAAAAAAAATCCAAGTCTTTCAAATTCCTCCATCCCAGCCTGCAGTAATATGACTGGCAAGTGATGCCAAGCCAAGTGGTAAAGCTTATTCTGAAGACAGATTTGAAGAGGGGTAGAGTAATATTGCTCTAATATTGCTGCATCAGAGGTTGTGTATCACTTAGTGACTTCTGGTGTATCATTCTAAATTAGGGAGGTACTGATATTATCAGTAGATTTTTCCTTTAAGATATCTAACATCTGTGCCTCCCTTTTCCCTGCCTGGCCAGTGCCTCACTCTGGACCTTTTCTTTCCAATATTTTGTCAAGAGATACTGCCAGATTTCTAGTTTTAATACACAGTGCTGATTTCATCATTTCCTTATTCAAATGCCTTCAGTGATTCCCCATTGCCTATGAATAAGATCACATAGTTTCATAGTTGGAGTGTCCCTTGGAGGGTATCTAGTCCATTCCCATTATGAATACATCTTTTCCGTTCTTTATTAAATGCCAGCTATGTGCCAGGCCAAGCATTGGATCAAATAAACATTAATTAAAAATAAGATTAAAACCTCCTGGAAAAGGGGTCATCCAGACTCAAGTATGAAAACCTCTTTTGATGAGATAACCATTACCTTCTAAGACAAGCTTTTACACTTTTTCATGGTTCTAATTGTTGGTGATTTTTTTCATTTAACAAACCTAAATCTGTCTACATCTTATCCCGGTTGCTCTCTATTCTTCTCTAAAGCAAAAGATAAGTCTGGTTCTTTTTCTTAATTTTTAAAAAATCATCACCAAACAGAAAACATTTCAATAGAACAAAAATAATGATTTTATATGAAATTGTGAAGTTCTGGCATATATAATTGTTGTTGTTTTTTTAATCCTTACCTTCTGTCTTAGAGCCAATTGGAAGCAATTGGTTCCAAGGCGGAAGAGCAGTAAGGGCTAGGCAATGGGGTTAAGTGACTTGCCCAGGGTCACACAGTTGGGAAGCGTCTGAAGTCAGATTTGAACCCAGAACCTCCCATTTCTAGGCCTGGATCTCAATCCACTGAGCTACCCAGCTGTCCCCCATAGTTTGTTTTTAAAAAGCATATATTGAATTTAACAAGGTAGCAACAAAATTTCCCTCTCTGTTTCTCCATCTGGATTTTTTTCTTGCATTTTAAAAAATGCTTTGCCAGTGCTCTTTAAAAAATAATTTTTACCTCTCTTTTTCTTCCTAATAACCTTTTCCCTTCCACTGAATGGAATCTCTCCTTTGTCACTAATATAATTGTGTAAAACAAACCAACACATTGCCTGCATCTATAATTGTATGTCTCATTCTGCATCTCTAGGCTCTCATCTATCTCTTAGAGCTAGGAGGTAATCTTAAGCATCACTCTTAAAATCATGAGTAGCTAATAGCACTAGTCAGTGTTTCTCAATCTTTCCAGGTCATTTTCCTTTACAAGATACTTTCTTCATCTGAACCCTAATTACTTTGATTTCCTTTGCCACTGACCAATTTCTTCATACCTGTTCCTCTCCCATTTGTTCCTTCATTCCCCATCTTTATTCATTCTGGGGTATAAATGCCTTTTCTAAACTTTTTCAGAGGGGAAATTAGAATATACAGTTAGACATAATGCAAGAGAATGATTGCCTAATTGTACTTGCATTTTCAAGAAATTGTATAGCACAAGAATTTGTGAATATAGATTCTATTGTCCTAAAACTTAACAATTTTCCTTTACTGGGGCTTAATACAGTGAGGGGAAAGGAGAGGAAAGAAGGGAAAGAATTTAGAATTCAAAAATTTTAAAAGGGAATATTAAAAATTGTTTTTATGTTTATTTGAAAAAAAGAAATTTTAAAAAGTCCAATGGTCTCCCTGCTCCTACCAGGTTGTCTACCTCCTACCTCCTAGCTCCTACCTACCTACAAATGACCTCATTTGTCTACTTTTCTAATTTCAGGCTCTTTCCTAGTCTATCTCATAGCATAATAGTAAGCTTATGAAAATTACAAAATGAAGCTAATTGTACTCATTATGAATTTGACATACAACCTTACCTGAGCTTTAATAGCCATTCAAAATTTTTTCTTTTCTTCCCTTATTACCTTCTTTTCTCATCCCCCATTTTGTCTTTTGCACTTTTTTTCACCCTTGACCCCTTTCAACTTGCAGTAGATGACCTTGCGTAGTTGAGAAAATTTAGAATGAATTCCCCCAGTTTTCCTCTGTCCCCTTTTTACTTCACTCGTTCTCTTTCTTGTAAAGTTTATAGAATTAGAGACCCCTAATTCTTACTAATGCTATTCTTTCTAATGTATCCTTTATCTAATTCCCTCCAGGAATCTGCACTGATAGTTATCCTTTTTTTCTCTAACATCTTCAGTTTCTCCCTCTTAATCTGGCATTTTCTTATGTACCAAAAAACATGAGCAGGTCTTCTCAGCCCTCAAAAATCCTTCCTTTGGTCCCTCTAGCATATCTTCCTACTATTCTACATCTCTCTTTCCCCTCAGTACCAACCTTATTCAAAAAGTACCAACCTAAAGTGTCTGCTTGCTCATTCAACACACATCCTCTCCTCAGCTCCTCCTAAACTGGCTTCTATCACCATTGCTCTATTGAATATACTTTCATAGATCACCCAACTCCTAATTGAAAAACCTAATGGTCTCTTCTTAGTCTTAATTTGTTTTGCCCTCTTTGCAGCTTTTAATGTTGTTGGCCAGTCCTTCCCCCAGATACCTTCTTTTCCCTCCCTTGGTTTCTGAGACACCACACACATGCCTCATTTATTTTCCCTTTAACTTTACCTTTTCATTCTCCATTATTGGCTTTTCATCCATCCCCAATCCCATAATGTGACTTTCTCAAAGATGTTTTGACTCTTTTTTCTCTCTACATTCTTAGTTGAAATTTCATTAATTTCCAAAGTTTCAGTTACTGCCTCTGTAGAGACAACCCTGAGATCCATTTCTCTTGAGTCACACCTCTCCTGTGCTATAAGTACATCACCATTTGGTTTACCACTGATACCTCAAACTGAATATATCCACAATTGAGCTGATTATTTTCCCTCCTAAACCTTTTTTCCCCTTTGACTTCACTCTTGTCTGTTACAGACCTTTACTTGGCGATTATCACCTATTTGAACTTACTGCAATAGCCTCCTAACATTTTTCTGCATCCCTCTCTACAATCCATTTTTTGCCCTACTCCTGGAATAATCTTTTCTGCATAGATATGGTCATGTCACCAGAAAGCATTGGCTGATGGCCTCCTTCTGTCAAGTTGAGCTTTTGCTTTGCTTGACATTCAAGATCTTCTATACCTGAAACCAACTTTCCCTCTCCGGCATTACTGAATGAATATCCCTTCTTTTGTCCTTTCTTGGTCTCCCAAACATGTTCTGTGCTTTCTTTCTTTGTCTTTGTGGACACCCTGTTCTTTATGCTTGGAAGGCCCTCTTGCCATCCCTCTCTAATGCTACCTGTATTATTCATTGGATGCCCCTTTAAGCAAACCTTCACTGACCCTTGGCCTGTAACAGACTTCTTTCCACTTGAAGCACACTGAACAATCTGTGTACAAATGTCATTTTGTCATTTGAATTCCATAAGACCAAGGACTATAGCTTGGCTAAACATTGTATTTTTCTTGCACCAAGCTTTGGACCCTCGTGTAGAAGTTGATATTTATTAAATGTTAAATGACAACATTCAGGTTGTCTACTTCTATTGCTATACGTGTAGCTAATAAGAACTACTAGTATTTCTTTTCTTTTCTTTTAAACCCTCATCTTCCATCTTCGAATCAATACTGGGTATTGGTTCCAAGGCAGAAGAGTGGTAAGGGCTAGGCAATGGGGGTTAAGTGACTTGCCCAGGGTTACACAGCTGGGAAGTATCTGAGACCAGATTTGAACCCAGGACCTCCTGTCTCTGGGCCTGACTCTCAATCCACTGAGCCACCACACTGAACCTACCACTAGTATTTCTATAGCACTCCAAGGTTTCTGCTATACAAAGAGTATCTCATTTGATCCTTACAAAAGCACCCAGGAGGGAGATGCTATTATCTCCATTTCACGGAGGTGAAAACTGAAGCTGAGAGACAGGAGGTTAACTAACATGCCATATTTGTTAACTAATACACAGTAGGTGTCTAAGATAGAATTAGAAGTCAGGTTGACTCCCAAGTCTAGCACTCTGTCCATTATGCTACCTAAAGAGATATCGTCTCATTTCCTCACAATATAAAAGAATTGAGCTCAACACATAAGTCGTCCCCAAGGTTAACAGCAGTCAAAACATTCTTTAATTCTGTTGCTCCAGATCCTCCACTATGAGCTATTGGCCATCCGAGATGCCTGTATCAAGCTGGAGAAGGATTATCAACCTGGGATCACTTATATTGTGGTCCAGAAGCGCCACCACACACGCCTTTTCTGTGCAGACAAGAATGAAAGAGTAAGATGCACATAGCCCTTGACCCCTTTTTCTATCCTTCCTCTGTGTGACACAAAGTGATTATCTGCTTGCCCACCTGATGAAAAGTTTGCTTTTTCCCATATGGAGAAGTGTTTAAGGACATATAGAAGAGTTTCCTCTAGGAATAACATATGCGTGGAATCCAGTGATAATTCAGCCTTGGAAGAGATCAAAATCAGACATTCTCTTAGCCTTTGCAGCCTCCTCAGACACTGTGCTCCCTGGTGTTCAGCCTTTGCCCCTCAGGGATCTTTGTATCAGCTTCCCAGGCTTGACCCTAGTCTACATAAGCCAAGAGCTCTCGATAGAATTGCCTTGGCTTCCTTTAGAGGCATATGGGATCCTCTTGAGGTGGGGTAGGGAGCAAGCTCATCTTACAACATCTTACTTGTGTTTATCTTCCATACAGATTGGGAAGAGTGGAAATATCCCAGCAGGCACCACTGTGGACACCAACATCACTCATCCATTTGAATTTGACTTCTACCTATGTAGCCACGCGGGTATCCAGGTAGTGAGGCTGATTCCTGGGGACTTCAGGCTCTTGGGGGTAGTAGTGGTGGAAGTGATGATGATGTTGGGGTGGGCTAAGAATTGATTAAAACCCAAGTTCATTAATTAGTACTATTTGTTTTACTATCCTACTTATGTTTGTGGACGAGACAACTCAGTTTTAATCCTCTGCCATTAATTACAAATTTAATATGAGATTTGAATACAGTGGGGTTAACGCATGAAGGTTTCTTAGAAGTGATGGATTTTTATCTCTGGGCAGGCTTATTTATGACTTCTGTGTCTGCTAGCCCTGAGGAAGGGAGATATGCTGAGTGTTACTTCTTTTTTCAATGCCCTTTCCTGCTTCCCTGTGCCCCGTCTCAGGGGCCATGTGGCACACAGATCATCTCATTCTTCTATCTCTATAGGGCACGAGCCGACCATCCCATTACTATGTCCTCTGGGATGACAACCGTTTCACAGCAGATGAGCTGCAGATTCTAACCTACCAGCTATGTCACACTTATGTGCGCTGTACACGCTCCGTCTCCATCCCAGCACCTGCCTACTATGCTCGACTCGTGGCTTTTCGGGCACGCTATCACCTGGTGGACAAAGAGCATGACAGGTGAAGTCTATGATTGGAGAGAAGGGCTGGCTCAGTGATGGAAGGGTAGTTTTGGGAACTTGGCAGAGTGCTCTTTGAGGGATGGCTAGCAGGAAGACCAAGAGAATCTCAGCACGAGGAAAGGACTTCTTAAGTTTATACACTAGCCAAACTTGGAGGAAACAATCTAGCCTAGCCCCTTAAGTCTTTTTAATGAGCAGGAAACTTGGGCCCAGGAAGGAGGAGTGACTTGCCTAGTCAGACAGGAAATAACTTTGTACCTAAAGCATAGGTTCTCTGTTGTTACAGGCCGGCAGTGTTCTGTTCACTTTGTGAGACTCCCTGATGTCAGTCACGTGTGCTAGGCCCTTGCCCCCTGCCCCACTCCTGGGGAGAGGACTAGGAGAGGAGGAGAAGAGAAGTAGGGAAAGCCATCTCTCCCATATCTGAGCCCTGTAAAACTTAAGTGCCCAGAACTCCTTTGCCTGAGTTGTAGCTCTAGAAATGAAGAAGAAGGGATACCATGAGGTCAGCATAGGAGAATGATGCTATGAGCATCTCATTAACTTTCTGGGTGGGAGCTTATCTATCTCTCTTTTTTCTAGTGGTGAGGGGAGCCACATATCGGGTCAGAGCAATGGACGGGATCCCCAGGCCCTGGCCAAGGCTGTGCAAGTTCACCAGGACACTTTGCGCACCATGTACTTTGCTTGAAAGGCAGAACGCTGTTACCTCACTGGAAAGAAGAAAGCTTTCAGAGCCCAAGGAGCCATACAGATGGAAGGAATCCCAAGGAGGAGGAATTTGGGGGAGTGGGAGGGGAATGGGGGCAGGCTGGGGGAGGGGGAGAGGGGGATGGAGAGCTTATTTCCCCACTGCAGAGCAGAAGCTGCATCACTAGGGGGTGGGGGGTTAGGGGACAGGGCTGGTAAAGAGGGACCACCAGCCAGAGGCCCCTGACTCTTCCCTTGCTCTGCCACATCTGACCCGACCCCAGTGGACCAAGAGAGAGGCAGCATCGTCGCTCACAGGTGCCCATTTTAAAATGCAATACTAAAGACTTGTGACTGGGAGGGCTCCATAAGGTCGGCTCTACAGCTGCGGCTCAAGGGACAGAAGCTGGTAGGTTTGGGTTCACTTCTTTTAGAGGGAAAAGTGTTGGCTTGGAAAAGAGGGTGGGAGGAGGAGGAGGGAAGGATTTTTAGGAGCCTTAATCAAAAAGGTTATAGATTCATTTAAGAAGAAAAAAAATCCCAAACCAATATTTTAGGATAGTAGAGGTTTTAATGGGTTTGAAATCCAGTTTGTAGGGAAATTCTACCACCAATAGTTTTGGTTGCTCCTCCCCCCAGTTGTCACCCCTCCCCTCTGCGGCACACCTTTCCCCTGTGGCACCTTCCTCCCCACCCCCACCCCCCATCAGATGTAAGGCACTATGGCACTTAGTCCGAATTGACACAGCCCTGTCTTCCTTCTGCCCCACTGGTGGGTGACCAGTGCCTTCACTGTAATGCTGCAGAACTGCAACCTTTTTGTACCTTTTTTTTGTGTGTGGGAGGGGGAGAAGGGGGATATGGGAAGCAGGGAAGAAACACCCCAAGCCTCATGGGCCTCCTGTAGGTGAACGCTGCCAGCTGCCTGCATCAGAAGGAGTTGATTATGACATTCACAGAGTGAACCCATTGCTTTGAGATCACAACCTCAAGATGGTTAAAATCCATTGAAGACATTTGCACTTTCAAACATGACAAGTTTCTTAGCTGCTGAGATAACTGACCCGTGCCCTCTTCCCCACTCCCACCCCTCTGTCCCCAGGTTCCCAGAGCGTTAATTCAATGGCATCCTTTCCTCCATGACAGTTGAGTCTCCCATGTTTCAACATTTCTTTGCTGGGCTATCTTAGAACAAAAGATACGTAGGTCTAAAAGAAGAAAAAAAAGAGAAAACTAAATGTTATTTTTATACAGTATCTTGAGTCTGTTGCCAAAACTTGCAGGTGACTCTCATGTCCTCTGAGTTTACATTCCAGACACACTGAGCCGTCCGTTCATCTGTCCATAGAAGGATCATGCACCTGGGTCATTGTTCTGCCCAGTTGGCAGGGGGTGGGTTGGAGCCCGGTTGTTTCTTGGTTTCCTCCCCCACTCTGAGCATTGTCCACCACTCCCTTGTGCCCCCGCCCCAGAGGATCCTGTTGTCTCCTCTGTGTTTAGTCAGAGCTCAGGCTCTTGACTCCAGCATGGCCTGCAACACACTTTTTGATAGCTTCTGCTGCTTGCTTTCGCTGCTGTTTACACAAAATAGACTTTTAGTTCTGTGTGTGAGGGGCAGATGGGGAAGTGTATGCATGTGTGTGTATAGGCTTTCCTCTTTCTGCGGTCAGTAAAGGGGTCTGGCTGGGGTGGAGTAGGAGGGATACAGTTGGTCTGTCACTTTGGGGAGAACATGGGCACCAGACTATCCAAGGCCTCTTTGAGCTACTGGGAGTCCAGGGTGTCAGTAGTTAGGCCCTTTTCTCTGGCATGGGTAAGCATAGGGACTGCTTATTTTTGCCCAGCTGGTGAGGACAGGGAACCTCAGCTCATTGTGGGAATTTTCTCTTCACGCTTTAAGGGATTAGATACTAGGCAGCCTAGTCTGTCATCTCTTCTACTGGGCTTTAGTTTGGTTGTTTAACAACCACTGACCTTGAGGACCACACCCTTAGATGAAGCCCATGTGGAAAGCATTGGCCCGAGAGCCTCAGTAGCTGGTAAAGCAGACACAGGACTGGAAGTTGGCTTGAAACCAAGCCTCCTCCTTGTCTGCTCAGGGAAAGGTGGGCAGGTGTTGGAACTGCCTCTTTCCCCTTCCCAGCAGAAGAGTTGCCAGACCATGATTTGCTATGCAAAATAATCTACCCCGATCTCTTATTTTTGTTGACCATATTGTTCAAAGATATCAGCAAAACTTAGCACAAACAATAGTTATGGAATAGGGCATTGGGACAGTTTGGTAATTCCTTCCATTCCTTCCTTCTTTCCCTTCCTTCCTAGCCAGTAGTATCGCCTACCCTGCCATCCATGAGCTGGATGGTTGGGAAAGCCAGTGGCTCTCCCCTAGCTGTGGATGTCAGGGTGGGGAGAGGCTCTGGGAGGGGGTGAGCTCACCTAGGAGCCTACATTCCTTACACAAGTGCCTATATCGTGATGTCAACACTCTGCCCGCTTCTGTCCATCTCCATATCCCTGCCTCTAGTTTGTGTCCATTCATACCTCTGGGTGAAGCTCCCCCAGGACCAGTGGCTTTGCATGTTTTCTCCGCATGTGTCTTGGGGTTGGGGTTCAGGGCAGTTTTCCTGGGAGGGTACAATCATTCACCAGCATTTATCCATGCCCGTGGCAGGTGGCAACCACAGGGCCCAGTTTGTGTTCCTCCTTTTCTCTCTCTGCCTCCCTCTTGTTGAGTTTTGAGCTGGGGTCTGAATTGCTTTTTTAGACATGTTGGCATTACACATGCCATTTGTAAAATAAATAAATGAAAGTTCGAGGAGCAGCTTGGGCATAGGTAAAAACAAAAACAAAAAAACAACAAACAAAAACAAAACAGCTTTGTTGCTCTTGTGCTTTTTTTTTTTTAGCCTTTGAGACTTGAAATATAAACTTGACCTTAGGATTTGCACTTGGTGTGAGGTGCCATGTGCAGGATGAGAAGGTGGTCCTGGTATCGAGCTCTCAGCTGTATGGGCTTGCTTGTCCAGGTTTTGGGGGCATCCAGAATGCCCCAGCCAGCCTCTTAACTTATCTGTTGCTTTCCCCACCTTTCTCAGTGCCCCCATTCTGCTTCTATGCCTTTTGAGATCAAGCCTCTGTAAAGCCCCAGTGTCAATAATTAAGCCTATTGTGAAGCCATTGCTTCTTTGCTTCTGAGCACCTGGAATTCCATTTTTTTCTATAGGTCTGACTCATAGTGTAGTGTCCACCTGGCATCTGGTGCTGCATGAGTGTCCATGTAATCCTCTAGCTTTGTCTCTGTCCCAAGGCCTCAGCTAATGCAGAATCAACAGGCATGCCAAGCTGGGGTGACAGCAGGAGGCTTTGCTTCTCCTTAGGCCCATCCCCAACCACCACAAGGTGCTATTCCTGCTGTAATACTGAGCACCCTGTATGCTTCTGGTCCTGGTTACCCAGCAGCTGCCTATCTTTCTGGGCCACTTCTCTGAGTAGCCTCCTGTGAGGAGGCCTGGAATTCAATGCCTTAGGTGGCCAAATTTCTTAGGCTGGGTGGGCAAGGGGAGCAGAGAGAACAAATTCTTGCCTTCTGTTCCTTCATGGGTGCACAGGGTCAGACTGGATGAAAGATCCATCCCTTCCACTGTTTTGACTAGAGTGTTCCGGTATCATGCCAATTCCTAGACAGAGGACAGGGAAGGGAATACTCCTGATCACTGCAAAGGCTGCCCAGATTGGATTGAATTGATTCTTACTTGATATGCCAGTTGGGGCATACCCTTCTACCTGGGATCAATGCCACAGGACCCTTGGAGTTAAGAGAAGCAGGGTTGGTGGTCGGGATGAGGATTCCCCAAGAGAGGATGGCAGCTTGGGAAATACTTTTTCTCCTTGCCTGGACCAATAGTTATGTACAGAGTTGTTGGAGGCTTTTTCTGGAGCTGGGACCTGGCAGGGTGGGCCATATGGCAACAGGATGTGGGGAGAGCTACCTCTGTGTAGCAGAAAAGGAGCTTTGGAAATAGCATCCAAGGGTAGTTGTACTTTATTTATTAACCTGGTATCTGTGCCAGGATGAGTACTGGGTTACCTTGTCCCAAAAACTTGGACATCAAGTGGATGTGCCAAGTGTGTGGAGGGCACCCAAGGCATTCTGCACCCTCTCTGCTCTGTTTGGCTCTCGGCAGCTGGGGAGGTGCTCTTATCTTTTAATCTCTTCAATTTTTAAGGACTTGCCTTCTCCCTGGGCTGACGCAGGACCCAAAATGGTATTCTACAGCCATTCCACTCTCTTCCGACTCTGAGCTTCAAGCTGCTTCAGAAAGAGAGGGAGAATGGGGACACATGACTGGAGCCCCAAGGCTCATGGAGAAGCACTAATGAGGGGCAGGGTTCTTCTCCCCTTTGAAAATGAATCTTGAAAACTTTGTGCAAATAAAGAGAATCTGTTGAGTAATGACAGTCCAATGGCTGAACAGCAATAAGAAAATGCTGAAGGACATTATTTTGTGTATGTGGTGTTGTTGCACTTAGCAGAGGTATGGTGGGCAGAGGGTTCAGAGCACTCCTGGGGTTTAGTTTCAGTTCAGTTTCTAAACTTTCACACCTCCCTGAGCCCAGTGAGGGTGGAGCTGTCCTTGGGGCCCCACACCCAGAGTCCTTGTTTGCTTTTGGTTTTCTCTTTGACCTGTGTTAGTGTCCTGCTTCTGACTGTATGCTGGATGGTCCATTTGTGAAACTGCCCAAGCGGTTGTAACGGACATTTATTTCTGAAACAAGCAGCCGCATGATATTGTGTTTTATAAAGATAACAATGGCTTATGTTTTAAAAGTGCAGCATCATTTTCCTTCTTTTGGGGGGGAGGCAGGGGGAGGTATCTCAACAAAGCTGCCAAGAGCAATTACACTGATTTTAGGCCAAAACAATAAAGAGAATACTACAAGAGTAGAACCACTATTAACTTTTTAAGGGGAAAAAAAACCCTGAGAATTAAATAACCTCCAGATCATTGTATCTGCATCTAGTTTGCTTGCTGATGACAGGTGACTTCTTGGGCCCTGGTACTCATATCTCTGCTCCTGAGGGTGACAGGGTATCTTACCCCAGGAAGACTCTGAGAGCCTTTATTTTGAGGTAGAAGATTAAAGGGGGTGGGTGGGGGAAGAGGAAAAGAGTTTCTGCCTTTCACCAAAGAGGGAGAAAGCTACAGTCTATTATAAAGAAACCCATCTCAAACTTTTACTTATCACAAGAAGTCCTAGGTCTATGACCCTCTTATCTAATTTAAGGATCTCCTGGGGACCAAGAGTCTGTTATTTAATATTAACAGCCAAACCATCGAAGAGCTTCGGAATTTATTCAATGGTTCTTCAACCATAGACTCCAGGGAAATAAACATTTGAGAATAGAGGCTTTCCAAAACTTCTGGGTAGCTCCTGATTCTGAGCATTCATTGTATAATTAGCAGCCATGCTCCTATGCTGGCTTTTGGTCAAACTAAGGCAACCACAGGCCTTTTCTTGAATTCAGTAAATATTTATTAAGTGCTTACCTTGTGCAATGGTCAGGTGCTATAAAGAGGGAAGAAGAGCTATAGGGTATGTCATACACTAGGTTTAGTGTCAGAAGACCTGGATTCAAGTTCTGCCTTTGCTGCCTCAAGTAATTCATCTGTAAAACAGGGAATAAATATTTCCACTACCTACCTAACAGCACTGTGATGTGAGGATCAGATGAGATCATGTATGTGAAAATACTTTGTAACCATAAGAAGCTACATAAATGCAAGCTATTAGGATAGAATGTATTATAAAGGCGGCACAGATACTTTTTAAGAAAGCTGGTGGCATTTAAACAAGGTTTTGTTTTGTTTTTTTAGCTCTTACCTTCTGTCTTAGAATCAAGGCTTAAGTATTGATAAGGACTTGCCATTTAGGGTTAAGTGACTTGCTTAAGGTCACACAGCTAAGAAGTATCTGAGACCAGATTTGAACCCAGGTTCTCCCAACTCCAGGTCTAGCTGCCCCATTTAGGAAAATTATACGCAAGATGACCAGCTTACTGTTGCTGACCTTTTCCCCTAACTAATGGCAGGAAACTGGATTGAGTGTTTTCCTATTTGCCACCTCATTCTACCTCCTCCCTCAGAGGCATGTATCTACGTCTCTTGGAAGAGCAAAGGAGTGGTTTTCTGGGCTTCCCTAATATGTCCTTTCATTTAGAACATCAGATTCTAAATGAGGCCAGGGCCTGTACTTCCAAAAACTTTCTTCCCTCTTGCCACCTCCCCCCAAGATATTCTTCAGAGATAGAAGTCAACAAAAATCAGTTTCCCTTTTTACTTTCCTGGTTTCTTTGTGAAAGGACAAGGGCTGGGCACACTGCAGCGTAGTTTGGGAGAGATCATAGTTTTGTTGGTGAAGTGAAAAATGCACTGAATTGGAGTCAGAAGACCCAAGTTTCCATCCTTAGCACTTCCTGGGTAGGCAAAGGGCTTCACCTTTCTGAGCCTCAGTTTCTTTCCCTGTAAAGCAGAGATATTACTACTTTACCTACCTCACAGGGCTGTTGTGGGGAAAGCACTCTAGAAATGGGCATGATTATGTGACAGCTTCACTTTGTTTCCTGAGGTGAAACCACTTCCTTAACTATCAGGTAAGGATGGACTGCCAGTATCCATCATGTCCTTTTCCCAAATAAAATAAAAAATGGTCCAACAATTGACTAGGTCACATGGCTACTGTAACCTATTCTCCAAATAGTGCTTAAATCTAAAGTCCTATTGAATATAGCATTCCTTTCCAGGAAAGGCAGTTTCTGGCCCCCTCTGGCTGAACTGACTGGCCTGGCCCTTGGCACAGCGCCATGTTCATCTCAGTGAGATAGCTCAAGCAGGATGTGAGTCTCCAGATTGGGAAGAGAGGGATCACATGCCCAGACCCAGCCTTCCAATAAGAGTTAGGTGTTGGGATTTTTCCAGATGTCTTGAATACAAGTGCTGCAACTGCCTGTGGCCACACACCTGGCCAGTTTCCACTGGGGGGAAAAGCCTTTTAGTATTAATGGCCAAGTCCAGGTTTCTTTTCTGTGAGGAAGGAGGGAGGAATGGGGGTCTGGGGGGGGGGTAGCTGGCTGTGGTTGAAACTGTAGAGCAAGTTGGAACCTGGAATGAATTTTTTCCAAATGAAATGGAAACTTGAAAAATAAGCTGTAATCCAAATGCTTGCTAGCAGCAGGTTTTTTTCTGCTACTCCAAGGGACACAAAGTGTCTAGGCGGGATAGGGGGAGATGATCTGGAGGATCTATTGTCACAGTAACTGAGGCTGTATGAGCCTCTTTGTTAGGCAGTTGGCTGCTCCTCTGAAAGAAGACATCTTGGTGGTGAAGGGAGCTGGGGCTAGCCAAGTGGGTGCTCAGCTCCAGGCCAAGGCTTTATTTCACCTAGGCCCAAAGCCAAAGATCCTGGGCTCAGGCTTGTCTCAGCCATTCCATATTCTCTGCATAGTTTGCACTGTCTCTGCCCATCCTGGGCTGAGGTAATGAATCCAGCATTCCTTTGAACAAATCGTTGTTTCCCATGCCTTTGTAGGTATGTGGTGGGGACAGAAGGGGAAAGGATTACTGCAGTCCCCAATGAAAAATAGTGCTGGAAGCCAGGGCAGAGACAGTCAAGCATGAAACGGGGTCCCTGTGGTGCTTTAGGGCCAGCACATTAGAAAGCATGCCCAAGAAGCTGATAGCATTTGGCTAAGTTGTGATAGGAGGAGAGGTAGGAACAGCTCTGGAAGAAACTTCTCACTCTTTGACTAGGCCATCCCTCTGGTGACCTACATAAGACTCCAGGTACAGAAATGAATCTGGTTATGGGAAGTGGTACAGTAACTTTACCAGTCCCTTCCGTTCCTTGGCTGCCCTAGCAGCTAACTTGGCATATATATATGCTTCTCAGAGCTGAGGAAAGACTACTGGTACAGAGGGTGGGCCAAGCCCAGCGAAAGCCCTCCTTCAAAACAGCTACTTTTGGAAGAGGAGTTTAGGAAAAATCAAGGCTTGCTGGGTTTGATTGAAGAGTCTGGTTAACATACTACAACTGCCTCTGAGACCTGCAGCCAAGCCTGCTTCCTCCCTCTGCTTGCCCCAGCCCCTCCCTTTCTTTGGATGTTCCCTTTCCACAGGCTGCTGTGGTTTACACTCAAGGAACATTATGTTCTGCTCACCCTAGTTTGCTGCTCCAGGGCCTGCTACAAAGCTTACCCTGCCAGCAGTGCTACAGAGGGACTAGGTGCAAAAGCAAACAGCAGCTCCTGGCTTCCTGACTTGGGGGAACTTTAGAACAGTCCTGAACTTCTCTCCCAAAAGAAATATCCCATATTTTATAAGATGTCAGGGGAATGGTAGTAAGGCAAGAGAAGGTATAGGATCCAAGCCAGATCTTTGAGAAGTACTGTGTGAAGAGCTTTTTTTTTTTTCATTTTAACCTGCTGCAAGAAAGAATCTTAGGAATTCCCACCTGTATCTCCAGGTCCTAACATGGTCCCTAGCACATTAAATTGCTTAATAAATGCTTTTTCAATTCTTTCATGGCAAGTATCAGTAGTTGGACCCAGGGGAAGATAAGTCTACTCCAGATCCAATCCCAGCCCCCATATAATGGTTGAAAGCTCCCATGTTCAGTCATCTCAGGACCAGAACTTTACTCTTGGGGGGAAGAGGACTAGAGAGTGATGAGAAGGCACTTTGATATGTTACTACATAAAACTAATTAGCTATAGCTCTGATTATTTCTTCCCCATCCATCCTGGGTACAGTGCTCATTTTGAAAGCTGAGATGGTTCAGTTTTCATAAGATACAGCTTACTCCCCATTTTCCTAGGACAGTGATGGCAAACCTTTTAGAGATGGAGTACTGGGCCCTTCCCCCACCCCACTCCCCAGACTAAGTGAACTGCCATCCCCCACATGTTGGGTATGCTCCACCACCACCCTTATCCCACACAGGAAAAGAGGAAGGGCTTCCAATGGGCTGCTGGACAGAGGGGTAGGGGAATGTGGGGAAATGCCCTTAGGCTTGGTGGAGATGGGGAAGGGTGTAGCTCCAGCCGCTTCCCTCTGCCTTTCTAGTAATGCACTCTGGGGGTGGGAGGGTGGCCACATGCCCACCAAGAGATTTCTGTGTGCCATCTTTGGTACCCATGCCATAGGTTCACCATCACTGTCTTAGGACTTCAGTTCCATATTCTGTGGAGTTCCTCTCTGAGGTTAATACATGCCAATTGTTACAGGCTGGTAGCTGCTGCACTTGGGCTAGGAACAAAGCTAGATTGATAGAGTTTATTTTCCTCAGTCATACAATCCCCAAGTTGGAAGGACCTTCAGAGTCTAACCCATACTTGATTGAGAGCTATCTTTTACGGTGTCCTCATCAAATGGTTTCCAGCTTTCACTTAAAGCTAGAGAGAGAGAGAGAGAAACCTATTATCCAACTGAGCAGTTCCTTTCAGTTGTGGATAGATCATATTGTCAAAATCTGCATCTACAAATTAGTCCTAGTTTTGTTTCCTGGGAGCATGTTCCCTCTTAAGTTTCTTCCCCATAGCCTGGCAAACCACCCTAATCCAAAATTTAGGTGGAAGGGAAGCAGATACTCATGCTCTTAAGACACAGTTCATTTAAAAGGAGTTTGCCCAGATATCAAGCCACCTGTAGCTTTGCTTTTCAAAAAAACAAAAACAAATTAATGCCTTTGGAAATAACTTATTTTCCTCTTCTTCCTCATTTCTATTGGTGAGAACTAAATATCCCAGAAAATCAATTAGAAATTCAGTTTCAAGAAGTCCTTGAGGTCTAGTCTCTTCCTGGAGTGAGTCCCTCGACTTGCTTGGATACTTCAGTATAATTAGAATGCAAGCTCATTGAGACCAGAGTCTTTTCTTTTTGTTGCTGTAACCCCAAGACCTAGCACATAGTAGGTACACAATAAATGATTGTTGGATTAATTGCTAAAGAAAATTCATGATTTTATTGCTATGGGCCTTCTTTCCATTTATGCATAGTTAAATTCCAACATCTTAGCAGTTATTTAATGAACTGTAGTTGTCAAAAACAAAAACAAATGTTAGCTGATGGTCAACTGCAATTATGAATTTCAACCTTAGCTAGGCTGGTTCCTTTGTGACAAACAAGCACATCACCAATTTTATCCTTGAAACTTTTCTAGTTTGGCAGAACTTCCCAAGAGCTCATATCCTTCTGGCAGATCCTTTGAAAACTCAGGGTCACTTTCATGCCACAATGAGGCATCAAAGGTCTTCCTGCCTCTGTTTTGAAGACATGGTGATCTGCCAGAGGAATCCATTTCTTTTTTGAATAGCTCCAATTGTTAACTATAATACTTCATCTTGAGCTGACTACTGCCTCTATAATTTTCACTTCTGTCTAAATAGAATAGTCCTTTCGAGTCATCTTCAGGAATTTATAGATCAGTGATATTGCCCACTCCAGCCTAAACATCAAAGAGTGTTAATGTCACAATCCTTTAGTCTAAAGAGGTGGAATTAAGTAGGTTATCTTTGATAGGAACTCCCTATGCCCAACATCCAGTTCTAGGAGCCTACTAGTATTTAGTATTCACAACCACTCTCCCTTTTACTAAGACTCAGAGGTATCAATAGGAAATGGAGAATCATTTAGGGAAAGAGATCCAAAACTATCAACAATGTCATAGGTAAGGGCATGACGACAGAGAAAAGGTGACTAAACACAGCTTGGAGATGATCTTCACTCTGGTAGAATTCCAGTTAGTTGAAGGTGTTCTATTTCCCAACTCATATCCCAGAGGACCAGCTTGGCCAAGGGAGCAGTGGCGGTTTTTTGTTTTTTGTTTTAACTCCCTCAGCTACTTATTGCTCAATACAAGATTTTTACCTAAGAACAATTAAAATTTGGTTTGGGATGGTGGGGATGAAGACCGAACGTTATTTAGGGAAGAGGGTGGTGAGGATGGGTGTTTTGTCAGGGGCTATCCTTCAAATTCCCTTCATTCCAGGAATGGCAGCAGTTTGTATTCTTGGAAATACTGTCCCATCTCCTCCCCCTCTCTTTAAGAACGGTGCTGCTGTACCCTCTCCTCATCCTAGACAACTGAGAGAATCAGAAGAGTTCAGGGTGCTTTTAGGAAGGAGGTCTTAGTTTCTTCATCTGTAAAATAACTAGAAGGGCACTAATGTTCCTCTCTAGCATTAATATCAACGCAACGAGCATTTATTATGCGCCTATTATGTATCAGGTGCTGGGGGTTCAAAGAAGAAAAGAACACCCCCGTACTCAAATAGATTCTGTACTACTGAATGCATATGATGCCCAGGGCCTGAGAAAGCCTAGGAATTGGCACTGTGACTGGCTAATAAGTGCTTAATAATGCTCGTTGACAGATTACCCGAATGAGAGGCGGGGCTGAGCTCTCCACCTAGGAACTACAGAGTAGACATGGCGGCCCTTCTGTGAAGTACAGGGCTGGGGAAAGCAGCGGGGTGGGCATCGTCCAGGGCAGAAGCCAGCGCGCGGGTGGTGGGTGGGTGACTGTTAAACGGTCCATCAGTAGCAGTTTGTGGAACATTCCTGCTACTCTACCCGGAGTAGAGTAACTGTATAAACAGTAGGCAGGGTGTCCAATCAGAAGTGGAAAAGGTGACGGATCTGGCCACCAGCCAATCCTCAAACTGCCTTGGGGGGCGTTGTCTGAAAAAGCTACTTTCCCGTCCCCTCCCGTCAGTCAGCGCGGAGCAATAGGAGGCACTTGGAAAGCTCTGCCCCCTAGGAATGTCACGCCCCCAGAATCTTCTTCTTCCCGATTGGCCCCATCCCCGGCACACCTGAGGCCAATGGGACATGCCCCCAAGCCCGCTGGTCTCTTCAGGTCTGGAGGCGAGGAGGACACACCTACCTGCGTCCCTCATTTCCATCAGCCCCACCCGGCCTCCATTCTTCCCCAACCCTTTCATCCCCGCCCACCTCAAGCACGAGGAAATCTGGCTTCCCGAGCCCCGCCTTCTTTTCCCCTCCCAGTTGCGGCGTGTTTGAGAGCGCGCCGGAATAAAGTATTCATTCAGGGTAAAGGGCGGCTAGGCAACGGAGGCTGTGGGCTAGAACTGGCTACGGAAGTGACGTCGGAGGGCTTCCGGGGGGCGCCGGCGGGGAAGTCGGCGGCTGTGGCGGTTGAGGGAGTCTGAGCGCTATCCGCTGTAGGCGGCCACAGTTCCGGACCGAGGCTCTCAGCTCTTGTCTCCTCTCCACTCAACTCGTATCTGTGCGACCGACGCACCTGCCCGTCCTCCGCAGCGGTCCCGCCTCGCGTTGTCGGAGCGGAGGAGCTGAGGAGAGCGGAGCCCAGCAGGCAGTCTGCCAGCTCGGGGAAGGGGCCCGGGAGGAGGAGCTACCACCGCCCCGGGATCCTGGCGCGGGGAGCGGGTCGCCTACCGCGTCATTCCGCCTCTTCCCTCGCAGAACGGGCCCCACTCTCTTAGAGTAGCCCTACCCAGCTCCATGAATGGAAATCGGCCCCGCAGGTGAGTGGGAGCCCCCTCCGGTGCGTAGCTAACTCCCTGCCCCACGCGCTGCCCCGTAGGAGGTCTGTGGGAACCCTTCCCACCCTTGTGCGCTCTCCGCCACTCCCGGGAATCTCCACGGAGTCCCCTGGGCATGTGCGTGTCACACTGCTAACGGTGGGTGCCACCCATCTCTGCCACTCCTGGGTGAGGTGTGCGGGGAAGAGCCTCTTGGGCCAGCTGTCTACCCGCTGCACTCTTCCCCATCCCACCCTGCTGGAGCTGTGGAGTTGTCTAGAGGGTGTGTGCGCGTGTGCTGGCTTCGCGGTGTCCGGATCATGTCATCTTTTTAAGAGATGCTGTACTATTGCTTTGTCATTTGAAGCGAAGTAGTTTGTTCACTAGACAGGGCAGTGTATGTGCGTCCCAGAGTTGTTTTTAGACTTTACTCGAATTGTCAAGATTAATGAGAAAATGAATGTGTTGAAGTAACTTTGGGAAAAGTGTATAAACTGCCTTGGAAATGCGAGACAGACGATACTTGTTGCTACTACTCGTCTCTTAGTCTTTACCATTGATTGTAAAGTGCTTTAAAGTTAACCCTTTAAGCAAAACACCTAGGACTTTGTGCGAGTGTTCTAGTGGCCTAGCACAGATAAGCTCATTGAGGGCAGGGATTGCCTTTCTTCTGGTTTATATTTGTTTTTCCATCATTTAGCACAGTCTTTGGCGCTTAGTGTTTAATTTATATGGGTATGCGAGGGGAAGGGTCTTTACGTCTGTCTGCAGTGAAAGCTGCTCTAAAAAAGTAGGGTCAAGAACGATCTGTTATCAGATTGTTGTAAATGAAAATATAACCTTTTTGGAGATTTTACTTTGAGGGAAATGTAGGCAATATTTTTCAATTTTTATTCATCAAAAGGCCCTTTGTGTAGGACATAAAAACGTATGCCTAACTCGATTCGTTTCTAAAATGATCATATTTGGCAAATCTAACTTTTAAAATATAGCTTTTTCAAACAAATGAATTTGATTTACTATTTAAATAATTATTATCATAAATGGAGCTTCAGATTGCTGAGCTTCGAACTTAGTTTTTACCTGTTTTAAGGAATAGGCAAAAACTTAAGAAATCAACATTATAATAAAACCAAATTGCTACATTTTTCTGGGCATGGTGCCCACCACAACATCCAGCAAATGTAGAAGACATTCATTTTCAGAAAAGATCGTGAGGGGAGGAAAAGGCCTCTACTATCAAATTCATTAACTACAATTTTTTCAATCTGTTATTAGTTTTTACTCTTAAGATGCTACTTTCTTTCCTTTACAACCTCCTGCATATAGGAGATTTTGTTTGCCTGAATTTTCACAAGCCACATCTTTTTACAAGAATTTTAGCACTGGGTTTGGAGATTGGGAATGACTGTTCTTTGAGATTATTTGAGACTGAAAATTCAGTAGGCATTTGAGCATTTTATTAAGTTTTGAAGTGATATGCCAGGTACTTGTGTGAAATGCTGAACATACTAAGACAAAAAAAAATTCCTTTCCCTCAAGCATGTTGCTATGTAGACTAAATAGTACTTTAAGGTTTGCAAAGCCTTTTACATAATATCTCATTTGATCTTTTTTGAAATAGGTATTGTCCTTATTTTACAAATGAGGAAACTGAGGCTCAAATCCACAAACAGTAAAATGCCTACTATGGTCAGGGCTTATACTAGATTAAGAAACAATATCTGCCCAACTTTTCCCCATTGCTTTGATGTATAAATAAAATATGAAAAAAGCTTGGCAAATTTTAAAGCTTTATATATAAAGTTATATTGTGTATATTAAGTTTTCTTATCACATCATTTTTAATTTAGCCCAGTAAGGTTATCCAAGAACCATATCTTTAATATCTTATAAATCATTCTAAAACAATTTTTTTCATTTACCTTTAGGTAAAGGAAAATGAAGAAAAAGTTGTTTTATTTTCTGAAATTTTCTCTGCACATCTATCCCCTTCCTTTTTGATTCTTCACATATCTAAACTCATCCAGTTTGGTTTTTCTATTTCCATGTAAATTTATGCAGAAAATGAGGGATCTGCCTTTTTTTATTTTTCTTTTTTTAATTAAGTTTAATTAATTAATTAAGATATCTGCCTTTTAAAATGAATTACTCTTACTACTTCCTCCTACTTTAGCCTTTTTCCCAGGTCAGTTCAATGTAAATTTTACTGTGGTCTTGCTGTTTTAATAGTTTTACTGTTTTTATTTTTTATTAAAGCTTAAATACATCCAACTTAAGTGAAAGCAGAATTATTTAATTTGTACTTTGTCCATGTTCTTGTGCATCTTGAAACAGAAAATAATTTTTCATGCCCGATTATAGCTAGTACATAAATTTATTGTAGCCAAATAACCAAAAATAACTATTCCATTGTTTTAAAATATTCATTTTTAGGGGGCAGCTGGATGGCTCAGTGGATTGAGACCAGGCCTAGAGACAGGAGGTCCTAGGTTCAAATCTGTCCTCAGCCACTTCCTAGCTGTGTGACCCCTGGGCAAGTCACTTGACCCCCATTGCCTAGCCCTTTACCACTCTTCTGCCTTGGAGCCAATACACAGTATTGACTCTAAGATGGAAGGTAAGGGTTTAAAAAAAAATATATATATATATATATATATGTGTGTGTGTGTGTGTGTGTGTGTGTGTGTGTGTGTGTGTGTGTGTGTATATATATATTCATCTTTGATTCTTATTACTAAAAAAAATCTACCATCCCTTAAAATTTTTATGGTAGAAAATATGACAGCTCAATAGCAAGCATATAGCACTTTAAGGTTTGCTTATGTCAACTTGGAAAAACAGAAAACCACCAGTCAGATCAAATCTTTAATCAGGACAAGAGACAGTGCCCAATATTTAGCCATGGCACAGAGTCAGCGCTTAATACCACATAGAGCCAAAGCTCTGGCACTCTGGCTGCGGTGTCTCTGAGAAAATCCACCACCAAAGATGATTTTTCCAAAGAATAATAGGACTTGGGGACTTCTATACCTTTTTGGGAATTAAGTACAGCAAATTTACAGGTTGCAAACAGGCTTAGGAAAGAGGCTGGCGTATCTGGGAGTGGTCTAAATTACAATGGATACCAAAGGATAGCAATAGCCAGGTACTGGTCTTCTTGGGAATGGATGTCTGATTCTGTTGGGGAAACTTCTAAGACAAATAGGGTGATTGAGGATTTGAGCCTTTTTATCATTCTGATTCTGGGCACTTAATGGATGCTTGGTGGTTCATTGTTCAGTCTAAGACTAGATCAGTTTGGGACTCCCAAGTGACTGGGGCAAACTTGGGACTCCAAAAACCCAGTTGACACTTAGATTAAAAAAAGGAATAATGGAGCTGGAAAAGCTCAATTGAGAACATGAGTTAAGTAGTAGAGAATATTTTGGATTAGAATGTTTAGGTGTCCCAGATTTTCAGTTGGAACCAGGACCAACTAGACTAGACTAGGGATGTAAAATAGAAATGGAGCTATACTGTACAGAAGGATCCCTATGGACCATATATTGACTTAGAAAACCACATATATATATATTTTAAATTTATTTAGAATATTTTTCCATGGTTACATGATTCATGTTCTTTCACGCCCCCCTCCCTGAGTAGACAAGAAATTCCACTAGGTTATACGTGTATTATTGTTCAAAACCTATTTCCATATTGTTAATATTTGCAATAGAGTGATCATTTAAAGTCAACATCTCCAATCATATCCATCGAACCACATGATCAATCCTGTGTTTTTCTCCTTCATTTCTACTCCCACCGTTCTTTCTCTGAATGTGGATAGCATTCTTTCTCTTAAATTCCTCTGGATTGTCCTGGATCATGCATTCCTGCTAATAGAGAAGTCCATTACATTTGATTGTGCCACAGTGTATCAGTTTCTGTGTACAATGTTCTCCTGGTTTTGCTCCTTTCACTTTGTATCAACTCCTGGAGGTCTTTCCAGTTCATATGGAATACCTCCAGTTCATTCCTTTTAGCATAATAATATTCCATCACCATCAAATACCATAGTTTGTTCAGCCATTCTCCAGTCAATGGACACCCCCTCAGTTTCCAATTTTTTGCCACTACAAAGAGCGCAGTTATGAACATTTTTGTACAAATATTTTTCCTTATTCTCTCTTTGGGGTACAGACCCAGTAGTGGTATTGCTAGATCAAAAGGTTTGTATTCTTTTAAAGTCCTTTGGGCATAATTTCAAATTGCCTTCCAGAATAGTTGAATTAACTCACAACTCCACTAGCAGTGCATTAGTGTCCCCATTTTGCCATAACCCCTCCAACATTTAATATTTTCCTTTACTGTCATTTTGGCCAATCTGCTAGGTATGAGGTGGTTTTGATTTGCATTCTCTAATTATGAGATATTTAGAACACTTTTTCATGTGCTTATTGATAGTTTTAATTTCTTTAGCAGAAAATTGCCTATTCATGTCCCTTGACCATTTATCAATTGGGGAATGGCTTGATTTTTTTGCACAATTGACTTAGCTCCTTATAAAGTTGAGAAATTAGACCTTTGTCAGATGTTTTTGTTATAAAGATTTTTTCCCTCAATTTGTTGCTTCCCTTCTAATTTTGTTTGCATTGGTTTTGTTTGTACAAAACCTTTTTAATTTAATGTAATCAAATTTATTCATTTTACATTTTGTAATATTCTCTATCTCTTGCTTGGTTTTAAATTCCCTCCTTTCCCATAGATCTGACAGGTATACTATTCTATGTTCACCTCATTTACTTATAATTTCCCTCTTTATATTTAAGTCATTTACCCATTCTGAATTTATCTTGGTATAGGGTATAGATGTTGATCTAAACCTAATCTCTCCCATATTAGTATCATCTATGTTCTATTGTATTTTTTAAATTTTTGTTTAATATTTCCCAGTTATATCTTAATCTAGCCTTAACTGTACTTGGGAATGTTGTTGGCCTTCTTCAAGTCAAGTGTGTAACATCTGTTCTAGTATAATTCCAACCTGGGTTAGAAACCCATCTAACACTTTCCTGACAAATGGTCACTTAAAAGTAAGCTATTTGATCACTTCTCTACTTTAGAAATATAACTTGAGCCTCACAATTATGTGCTAATTTTTTTTTCTGAATCTCTTAAATACTCCAAATAAGAACATATTGTAATTGTTTCATTAAGTAATTAGAAAACAAAAAAGCTCTTAATTTTGTTTTGTATTATATGGCTCTGGAAAAACTATTCTAATATTAGAATTCTAATTATCTTGTGATCATTTTCATGAACTTTAAGCTTCTTATTTCAGATGAAATATTTTAACTAGTATTTAAGATTATCTTATGTCTTGACCTTTCTATTGATCACAATTAGACTGTTAGAGTTTAACTTAAACTATAATATCATTGATTTATTAGCATTATAGAAAGCAGAATGCTTTATTCACTTATTGCCTTTGACTTTTCTGACAGATTTCTAGGATGCCTATCCCTCATGATGTAGTTGCTGCCCAGATCAACATAAAGTTTGTTTTTCACCTTATAAGGGAAGGCTATGACTCTTGGAATGGCATCTGCATCAGGTTGAAAGGAAGAATCAATATTGAGTTTGAGTAGTAGAAAAATGGAACTAATATATTTATTACTTAGACTTAATAAAAATTACAAAGCTACTGTTTTTAGATAAAAATCTTCAAATTGTTCTGAGAACTATTAACTTTTTCTAGAAGCTGTATGAAAGGTTATAAAAATATTTCAGTTATCTAAGCCAAATACATGCCAAAATATGCTAAGTTTGGGGGGTAAAAATCTTGCTTCTATAATTAATTATTACATGTGGAATTAACAGTAAGATTTTTAAAAACTTGAATATAAATCAAGTGGGTAAAATTTTTTGGTCAACCTATACAATCTTATCTTTTGCCAGACTGCTTACAGATGTTTTTATCTTTACCTACAGCCTTTGTTGACTTGTCTTTGAGCAGTTTGTGGTTGAGATTCATTCTTTTAAGGAGCCTGCATTCTCCAATGATAAAAATAAGCAGCATTGATTTGAGGCCAAGTTTGGAAGAGCTGTTTTGGTTAATGGGGATGGTGGGGCTCAACTCAGTGAGAATGAATGATGATAGTAAAATACATGCCTTTATTTCTACACAATTATCATCCTAGTTCTGATTCATTATCTGTCCCAACTCTTTCCACTTCAAACTTTTCTTACATAGTTGCTAAGCTAGTTTCCTAAAATGTAGGTCTGCCCATGTCTCTACCACACCCTCTCAGAAATCTTCAGTGGGTTATTGTTACCTCCAGAATAAATTATAAAGTTGTTTAATAATAATAGCTAATATTTATATAGTGCTTACTACATGTTAGGCACTGTACTAAGTGCTTTAGGATCATTATCATCTCATTTGATTCTCACAACAGCCCTAGGAATTAAGTACTGTCTTCACCATTTTACAAAGGAGGAAACAGATATGGTTAAGTGATTTGTCCAAAGTAAGTATCTGAGGCAGGATTTGAACTCCTGCTGTCCTTTCTCCAGGCTGGGCTCCCAATCCACTCTGCCACCTACTGCCCTTGTCATTTGTTTAGCATTTAGAGCTTTTCACAAATTAGCACTTTTTTACCTTTTGGCTTCTTTTCCTCTACTCATTGATCCAGTTATACTAACTTACTTGCATGATACTCCATCTTTCCTTTTATACATTTACATTAGTTGTCCCAAATGTCTCTTTATCTCCTCTTAGAATCTCTTGGCTTATTTCAGGAATCAACTTAAATCCCTTCTTCTGGGAAAGCTTTTCCTGAGCATCCTTCCCCCCCCCCCCCCTTTAGTCTTCCTATGATTACTTTCCTTTTACTCTATATGTATCTAATTAAACACAAATCACTTTCCATAGAATTTAAGTTCCTTGAGAGTAAAGTCTGTTTTTGTCCTTCTGAGGCATTTTTAGTATTTAGTACAATGTTTTCTATATAGTAATCATTTAATAAATGATTCACACCAAAACAATTCATAGAACACAGAATACATATTCAATGTGATGCTCATTTTAGGATATTTCTTGGTATGCTTATCACTTTCCCAGTTTCAGTTTGTTAGTATTTTAAGTGAGTTTGATTAGTTGGAAGATTTTAAACAATTGTGGAAGATTTAAATGACTGGGATAGTAAGGTAGGAGCTGTAGTTTGCTGATGATAAAAGTACTCTCAGGAAAAAAATTTTCTTAGAACAGAAAAATTTGCAAATGTTATGAAGAAATGACTGAAAATGAGTTATATGAGTAAAAGACCTTTAGATGATGATACTTTTTTAAAAAGACTTTTTTTAAAAAAAGAGAATGAGGATATCTTAATATTTTCCAAAGGAAATGATGAGTTGTTCTGGCTGGGCCTCTGAGTCTAAGCAAAGGCCTGGGGCCCTGTAAAAGGGAATTTTTCCTACAAGAGTTCTTTCTGTTGGATACAGTTCTCTCTGACACAGAAAAGCTTCAATGTAGAGTGGAATATGTTAGACAAATTTATTTTGAGCTTTTGAACCATAGTTACATGATATTTAATTACAAAATTATCTTGTCACATCTATTTAAAGGACTTTGGTCCTTCTTAAAGGGTGGATTAGACAACATATTTCATTAATCTATCATAAACTACTTTTGTCATCAGAATTATCCATTTTACATCCCTTAATGCTCTTGTTTGGTCATAAATTCTTTCTTTATCCATAGATCTTACAGGTAAACTATTCCATGCTCTGCTAATTTGCTTATGATATCACCCTTCATGTCTTAATCACGTACTCATTTTGACCTTATCTTCATATATTCAATTTACCAGCAGTTTTTGTCAGAGAGTTCTTGTTCCTGAAGCTTGGATCTTTGTGTTTATCCAACACTAGATTATTATGATCATTTACTATGTGTGATAAACCCAGTCTATTCTTTGATCCACCACTCTTTCTTAATCAGTACTAGATTGTTTTAATGATTGTTGGTTTAATATAATTCGAGATATGATATAGATAGGCTACCTTCCTTCACATTTTTTCATTAATTCCCTTGATATTCTTAACTTTTTGTCCTTTCAGATTAATTTTGTTAATTTTTTCCTAACTATAAAATAATTTTTGGTAGTTTGCTGTGACACTGAAAGTTAACTTAGGTAGAATTGCCATTTTTATTACATTGGTTTGACTTGACCATAAACAATTAATATTTTTCCAGTTTAGATCTGACTTTGTGTAAAAAGTGTTTGGTAATTTGTTTCTAGATTTATCTTGGCAGATAGACTCCCAAGGATTTTATATTGTCTTTATTTTAAATAGAATTTCATTTGCCTCTTGTTGCTGGTCTTTGTTAGTAATATATAGAAATGCTGATGATTTATGTGGGGTTATTTTATATCTTTGAGCTTTTCTAAAGTTAAACTGTCTAATTCTTTGAAAGCCAAAAGATAACTAGCATTTTTTGTTTGGTTGGTCTTTTAATGGGAGAATATTTGAAAGGAGCCCTTCTTGGTTATGTGATAAATAAGACTACTTGGCAATTTCTAAAAAAGTTATTAATGTCTTGTTTTGACCTCAGACCACTCTGAAAAAAGCCCCTTTCCCTCCCCCTGAAATAGTTATGCAAAAATGTCTGCTATAGTGACAACATCACCTCTCCCTGGGCTGATATGATAGCCTTCTGTATAGCCTCCCAAACTCAGCTCTCTTTTCTCCTAGCCTTCAACTATATTCAAGATGTCAAGCTCCCAAGTGCAGCCCAACTGAATGAAAATTTAATTGGGAAGTATTTAAGAAATTTTAAAAAAGTATTTAAGAAAATAAATAAAAATACAATAAAATATAGATGACATTATAGTTTAAAACTAAATCAATTACTTGGCTTGCAGGGATCCTCATGTATAGCTTTTCCAGTGTTTTGAACTGCCAAAGCAATATTCCTAATGCATAGGTCTGACTGTAACTCCCCTGCTTAGACTCCCTATTTACCTCTAGGATTAAATACAAACTTTCTTTTTTTTTAAATTGAAGCTTTTTACAATTTGAGCCCAACCTATTTTTCTGATCTTAAACTTTTATTTTATATAATATATATTATATGTAATTTATGTACTCTGTGGTCCAGCCAAACTTTACATCTTGCTCTTTACATGAGATTCTATTTCCCATCCCCATGCATTTAAACAGGTATCCCCAATGCCTAGAATTTATTCTCTTTTTACCATGGTTGTTTCAACAAAGCTCAGCAGAAATGCTTCTTTGTACATGAGATCTTTCCTAATGTCATTCCCTCCCCCCAACCTCCATAACCTTGTGTGTATTTTGTGTAGACTTCTATACATGGTGTCTTCAATAAAATGTAAGTGTCTTGAGGTCAGGGACTGTTTTGTTTTTGTCTTTGTATCTCTATCAGCTAGCTTACTGTAATGATTAAAATTTAGGGAAACTGAAGCAGGTAGAAATTAGTTTCTCTCTGCAAGGAGTATTATATTTTATGAGGTTTATTAAAGATTAAGGATTAAAGAAAATACAGGATAAGAAACACGTGCCTAGGGCCAGAGAGGCCTAGACAAGATAACCTCACATTATGGAAGAGCCAAGTCTGCTCCAAAAGGGAAGTCCAAAAGAGACTACAAAAGCCTTTGCAATCAGGTTAAATCCCTTCTCGATCTCTGCCCACCTGAGAATTTAGTGAGATTACAAAGCATTTTGGGGAAGTGGAACAAGGGCTTGTGGGGACTGAAGTCCAGAATTCAAAATCCATTTTTTACATTACCTGACACATAGTATGTGTTTAGTAAAGGCTTATAGACTGATATAACATTTTTTATGCTAATATTGATTTCTCTGACTTGAGGACAGTGATATAGATATATGTTTCATTATTCTCTTTGACTTTCATTGTTGTTGTTTTTTTAGTTACTCTCAGTTCAGTTTCCTTCTATCCCATCTATCAGATTGCCCCCTCTGTTATCTCCACTCTTTCACTTATTTTTAATCTCTCTGTCTACCGATCCATTCTGTATCTTAAAATAATGCTTTTGTCTCCTCTATCCTGGGAACAAAACAAAAAAAAACAATCCTCAATTGATTCTTCCATTTCTAATAACTATTATTCTGTGTCTCTTCTGCTTCCACTTTTTTCCTCTCACCCTCTCCTTAATCCTTTATAGTCTGTCTTTTGATCATATAATCCCCCCAGAACTGCTTTCTCCAAAGTTACTAATGGTCTAGTTGTCGAATCCAATGGCCTGTTCTCTCTTCTCATTCTCCCTGACTTCTCTGCAGCCTTTGATTCAACTGAGCACTCTCCTCAATACTCATATTATTTCTGGGTTTTTTAGTACATCATTCTCTTCTGGTTCTCTTTTGCCTGCTTTTTCTCTGCCTCCTTTGCTCTTTTCTTTTCCAGATCATGCCTTCTAATCATAAATGCCCCTCGGGATTCTTCCCTAGGCCTCTCTTCTCCCTGTATGTTGCCTCTCTTGGTAATCTCATCAACTCCTGTGGATTTAATTGCCATTTTTATGCTAATGATTCTTCACTCTATCCTGCCCCAATCTCAGCAGACTTCCAATCTTGCATCTCCACCTGTCTTTCAGATATCTTGAACAGAATGTCCAGTGGGACATCTTAAACTCAGTGTATCTAAAACTAATTATCTTTCCTTCTTCCCATCCTATATCTTCCTTATTATTGTTGAGAACAATACCATCCTCTAAGTCCCTCAGTCCCTGCAATCTAGGAGTTATCCTGAACTCCTTATTTTCTTTCAATCTCCCCTTATTTAAGTTGTTGCCAAGGACTGTTGATTTCACTTTTGCAACATCTCTGGAATATATCCTTTTCTCACTCTGATACTGCTACCACTAGTGCAGGCTATCCAACTCTACACTTAAAACTGTTGTAGGGGGCAGCTGGATATCTCAGTGGATTGAAAGCCAGGCCTACAGATGGGAGGTGCTGGGTTCAAATCTGACCTTGGACACTTCCTAGCTGAGTGACCCTGGGCAAGTCACTTGACCCCCATTGCCTAGTCCTTACCACTCTTCTGCCTTGGAGCCAATACACAGTATTGACTCCAAGATGGAAGGTAAGGGTTTAAAAAAAAAACAACTGTTGTAATAGATGCCTGCCTCAAGTCTCTCCCCATTACATTTTCCATTCAGCTGATAACATGATTTCTTAAAATTCAGGTCCACCTGTATATGTATCTGTCTCTTTCTCACACATATATCACTTAATAAACTTTAATGGCTCCCAGCTGCCTCCAGAATCAGACAAATTACTCTGACATTCAAAGCCCTTCATAATCTATCCCATTCCTAACTTTCTAGTTTTCTTATACATTACTCCCTGACATGTATTCTTCCATCCATGATACTGACTTCCTGGCTATGACATGAGCAAGAAGCTCCATCTCTCACTTCAGGTACTTTCTCTAATTGTTCCCCTCCTCTGGAATGCTCTCCCTCCTTCACTGACTACCAATCTCCCTAGCTACCTCTAAGTCCCAACTAAAATGCCACTTTTTACTAGAAGCCTTCTCCATCAGTTTTAAATTCTAGTACCATACCTCTGTTAATTCTATTCATCTTTTATGCAGCTTGCTATGTGTATTTGTTTGCTTGTTGGTTCCCCCATTAGAATGTAAGCTCCTTGAGGGCAGGGACTATCTTTTCCCTCTAAGCAATGGATGACTGGCCACATGGTACTGTGCCTGACTGTGCTTAATAAATGTTGGTTGAGTGATTTGAGTGGTCTTTTCATTTACATTGTATTTTGTGGTTTAGTTTTGCTTGTTTTACTGTGCATTAGTACATATAAATGTTCCTCTGGTTTTTTTGCATTTCTTATTTGCATTTCAGAATACACAATAACAGATCTGTGCATTTCTCTATTCTTGGTGGTTTTGGTGGTTGTGTTTTCAAACATTAATTGGCGAGTAACTACTTTGTTTCCTGTTCTTTTCAATCAAAGAAAGATATTATGAAAAATTTTGTTATTAATTGGACCTTTGCTTCTTTCTTTGACTTTCTTATGGGAATATATACTCAGTAGTGGGATTGTTGTCACTTTTCTTTAATGATTTCCAATTGATATCCAAAATGGTGGGACAACTTCATTGTATTTTTTCCCCCACAATAGTCTTTAATCAGTCATTCTTAGTTCTTTATGAATTGGGATGATATACTTTAAGTTTTAAGTATTCCTACCAAGTTCATTCAAACACAATAGGTGCTGAGGAATACATAGGACTTAGATTAGATAACCTTCTTGTCCTTGTGGAGCTTATTATCTAGTAGTGGATAAGAAAAGATACTTAATTTTCTAGTCAACAAATGCTTAGTATGTGCCAAGTATTAAGCTAGATGCTTGAGATACAATAACAACAAAACACTACCTGCCTTCCAAAAGAAAAAATATGTAAGGGCTGTTATTAAAGGTCTTTGTGGAGAAGGTTTAATTTAAGGTTTTTTGGATAGTTAGGAATAAAGCAGGCAGAGAAATTCAAGGAAGAAAGGAAAACTAAATGGGAGAATTAGGAGCAGCTCAGTAGCACAGTGGATAAGAGGGCAAGACCTGGAGTCAATGGGTTCAAATTAGGTCTCAGACATGTCCTAGCTGTTGTAATGGTGAAAATTTCACCTTTTTAAGATTGATGTAATATTGAACAATGGCCACCAAGGAATTTACTTATGAAATTCCTAAAATGAAACACTCAAGTCAGAATGGAGTTTATGGAGGTTTAATCACAATGGGAGTAGGGAAAGGAGAGGGAGAGAAGGAGAGAGGAGAAAAGGGAAAGGGGCTACTCAACCTCTGACCAAGGCAGAGGGAGTTTTAGGCCCAAAGGGCCAAGGTGGAAAGAATCAGTCCTTAACTCATGGGACCGATCTGAAGGAAAGCTGTCTGCGGGCGTCCTCCCTGTCCAAGCTTCTAACACCAACTCCTGTCTCGCTCTCTCCACAGGAAGTGAGCGAATTTCAGAGGCTGTTCCCTACCTCACTTCCTGTGTCTCACAAGTGCCAATGGTTGGCTCTAGCTTGGCTTAGGACAGCCCAGGTGGGCAGTTAGTTATTTCTGATTTGTCATTGACTAGCACATGCCTGTGTAGTGTGGGTGTGCACAATTTTTGGGTGCTATACCAAGATGGAGACTTTTAAAATTCACAATCCCCCCTGATGATGATTGGGGGACTAGTCTCCCCAATTGATCACTAAACATAAGCATACTGCACCCCAAAAATTTCTAACTGTAAGTGTATACAAAAATTTTTACCCACTAAGAGGAAAATTATAATAGTTGTAAATATGGGGAAATAGAGGAGAGAGAGAGACAGCAAACCAATGTTTTGCTGGGCGCATTGATAAAAGCCAATTAGGGGGCAGTCCCCTTTGGCATAAGAGTGTACATTCAAAAAATGTTCAATCAACCACACCCCAAGGTTCATTCTGGATCTTCCTGTAGTGAAAAGGTTTAGATATCTTTCTGCAAACAATTCATTCTCTGGATTCAGTTAGTTAGCAAGCTTCTTCTCTGAAGATTTATCTCGAACAAAATTTAAATCTTGGATTTGATGAAATACAATCCCCCCTGAAGAAAGTGTTGAAAAAACACTGAGTCCAGCTAAGGATGCAAGTTTTAGTTGTGGGGATGTGTAAGTTAATCCAAAAGAAAAACAAAACAAAATGAAAATAAAATAAAAAACAAAATCAAAAGAAGAAAAAGGGGAAAATTAAGGGAAAAATATAGACCCTTTATATATGCATATATTTATATTAAAGAAGAATTCAAAATCAGTATCAAAAATCAAAAAAATCTATGTATACAAAATTTGAGAAAGCAAAAATAAAAAAAAAATTTCCCACAGGCCCCTGTATTAGGGTCCAGTTAAGTAATTTCTAATCCCACAAGTCTGTAGGACAGAATGCAGCATATTTTACTTCCCCATTTGCAGCCAAGGCTACAGGAAGTTGCCATACTATAGGAGAGAAAAAAGAGGACCAGATTTTTATTTTATATCTAGGGAAGTGTCATTCCCTCTTCTGATTTTACCTTTGTTCTCAGGGATGGAGGGAGCCAGGATGGTAGCCAACCTTTGGTACTTGTCTGTAGGTATTTTCACGAAGAGTGTGGATACAAGGAAGGCCTACATCTTAACGTCTGTCAAGTGTCGCAACCCCGAGTCTCACACTAGGTTCAAGTCCTTAGTATTGGCTTAGAAATGCATTAATTCTACCTGGATTGGTCTTTGATTTTTAGACCTGTGAGCTCTTTTGGCATTATCCAGGTCATCTCTGTGCTCCTTTTTTTTTCCTGTGCCTAGAATCAGACACAAACATTAATCATAGTCCCACAACAATTATCAATAAATGGCAGGTTCCCATAGCCTAAAGCTGTTTGGGTGCGTATTAATAACAGCAAGTATATATATTTAAACTAATATTGTAGAATAAAATTAATATTGATTATATGTACCTTAAGTACATAGAAATGAGAAAAAGGGAAAAAATAAAATATTGTAAAAAAATAATAAAATAAGGAAAAGAGAAAAAAAAAGGAAAAAGAAAAAAAAATTAAATTTAGGAATTCAATGTGTCAAAAGCAGAATAAAACAGTTCCACTTGTCAATGGGTAGTTATCTCCAATGCATGTATAGGATACAGTCAATCAGTCTCAACAGAAGATGCTCTCTTTACATGAGAGCAGTGAATCCAAGAGTCCTTTTCTCCAACCTTTATAGATTTTGGAGTAGTTAACAATATTTGGAATGGTCCTTCCCAGGAAAGCTGGGTTGCTCCTGTACGCTGGAAGTTCTTTATATACACGTTGTCTCCTGGGTTCAGGTCGTGAAGTGAGAAGTCTAGTGGTCCGGCTTGTACTGCAGCTCCGGATTCATGTAGCTCACGCAGTTTGTGCTGTAATTCCTGAATATAGGAAGCAATAGTAGTATCTCCCCCTAATAGCGATGTATAAGCCGGGGAGAAAGGCTTAGCCTGTATAGGCGGATGTCCAAAAAGCATCTCAAATGGTGAAATATGTAGGTCTCCTCTAGGCCTGCTTCTAAGATAAAATAGGGCCAGAGGGAGAATTTCAGGCCATTTTAAATGGGTCTCAGTGCATAATTTGCCAATCATAGTTTTAAGTTCTTTGTTCATCCTCTCAACTTGGCCTGAACTCTGGGGATGATATGGAACATGGAATTTGGGAGTTATCCCCAAGCAAGAATATATCTGGTTTAGAACAGAATCAGTAAAATGACTCCCCCTATCAGAATCAATACGTGCTGGTAGGCCAAAGCGAGGAATAATTTCTTTTAAAAACACCTTAGCAACAAAAGCTGCTGTGGCTCGGGCTGTAGGAAATGCTTCCGGCCATCTGGTCAGTTGGTCTACTATGACCAAACAAAATTTATATTGTCCAGCCTTTGGCATCGTTATAAAATCTATCTGCAGGTGCTCAAAAGGTGTGTAAGCCAGAGGACGCCCACCAAAGGCTTTGCCACAAAAGGCATGTTGGTTATATGCCTGGCAGGTAGGGAAGGATGAACACACTTTAGAGGCTATGGTAGTTATACCAGAGGCTATCCATACTCTCTTAACAGAGTCCACGATGCCCTGGGTACCAAAGTGGCCATTATTATGAACAGATTGGCAAATTTGGTGATAGAAACTTCTAGGGAGCAGGGGTTTTCCTTCAGATGACACCCAGACTCCATTGATCTGTTTTGCTTTGAATTTCTGTTTCCATTTTTCCACTTCCTTCTCATTATAGGAAAGTGATAAATTTGAGTCATCAGTAGTTGTTAATGTTATAAGTAATTCAGGCCCTTCTATGGCTGCTAGCTTCGCAGCAGCATCTGCTCGGTCATTTCCCCTAGAGACAGGGTCGGTGCCACCTGTATGGGCTGAGCAATGAACTACAGCTAGGGCTTCAGGCAGCTGAAGAGCAGAAAGTACTTCATTAATAATTTCAGCATTAGCTATGGATTTTCCAGCTGAGGTTAAAAATCCTCTCTGGAGCCATAGCATCCCGACTGAGTGACATGCCAAAAGCATATCTAGAATCAGTATAAATTGTTGCCTTTTTACCCTTGGCAATTATATAGGCATGTTTCAGAGCTATGAGCTCTGCCCCTTGAGCGCTAATGTTAGAGGGCAGTGAAGCTGACCACTCAGTGGCAAATTCTGTGACTACAGCAGCTCCACTGTAGCGTATGCCATCCCTCATGAAAGAAGAATCATCAGTAAATAAGATCAGGTCTGAGTTCTTTAAGGGAGTGTCCAAGAGATCATCCCGAGGCTTTTCTGCCATGGACACTAGTGTTTCACAACTGTGTAATGGTTCTCCTGAAGTTGGTAGGTCTGGAAGCAAGGTGGCAGGATTAAGGGTTGAACAGCATTTCAAAGTAATGTTTTCATTATTTAGCAAGGTTATTTCATACCTTGTAATTCGCTGATCAGAAAATGCCTGTGTTCTCTGTCTTAGCAATAATGCTTCTACCTTGTGTGGACACATAATTGTCAATGGGCATCCTAATACTAGATCAACGGTTTTTGTCACTAGTAAAGCAGTAGCAGCCACTCCTCTAAGGCATGGTGGTGCTCCTGAAGCTATTGGGTCCAGCTGGGCTGAATAATAAGCAACTGGACGCTGAGAAGGCCCCAGAGTCTGAGTTAAAACGCCTGAGGCTACTCCTCTTAACTCATGTACATACAAAGTAAATGGCTTGTTGTAATTTGGGATGCCTAGAGCAGGGGCAGACAAGATAGCCTTTTTTAGCTCTGATAGAGCTGACAGGTGTTCAGGCTCTAATTTGAGGGGTTCAGAGACTACATCCCTTGTTAGTGCTATAAGAGGTTTAGTAATTTCCCCATAGCAAGGAATCCATTGTCTGCAAAACCCTGTTGCTCCCAGAATTGCTCTTAACTGTTTTTTAGTGGTAGGAGCACTCAATTTTTGAATATTCTCAATTCGCTTGGGAGAAATAGAGCGGGCACCAGCTGTCAGAATGAACTTCAAATATTCTACTTTGGGGAGACATCACTGAACTTTATCCTTCGAGATCTTATGACCTCTTTTGTGCAATTCCAAAAGAAAGTGTTTACTATCTTCCTGACATGCTTCTGCATCCACGAGAGTAGGTCATCTACATATTTTATTAATTTGCTGTTTTTAAATTTTATATTATCTGTATCTTGTCCCAAAATTTGTGCAAATAAGGTCGGACTTTCTACATAACCCTGGGGCAGACGACTCCAGGAATATTGTATGCCATTCCAGGTGAAAGCAAAAATATGCCTCGAGTTCTCATGTATGGGTATAGAAAAGAAGGCTGAGCACAAGTCTACTACTGTAAAGTATGTAGCTGTGCTAGGAATAGAAGAAATAATAGTATTGATATTGGGAACTATGGAGTGTCTCTTTATAACATGATTGTTCACAGCCCTCAAATCCTGTATGAATCTATAGAGGTATTTGCCATCGGGCCCCCTTTTTGGTTTTTTAACAGGGAGGATGGACGTGTTGTATTCAGATTTACAAGGGAAAATTACTCCTTGGTCAGTTAAAGAATTTATTATTGGGGTAATGCCCTCCATTGCCTCCTTGGAGAGAGGATACTGAGGAATGCAAGGAGGTGGGCTGGATTTAGTTTTTATTTGCACAGAAGCAGCTGATTTAAGTAAGCCTATATCAGTAGATGTGGCCCAAAGAGACTCTGGTATATCTGTAGGTATTACAAAGGTGGGAGGCTCCTTTGCCTCCTGGCTCTCTGAGAGAAATACAGGGAGTAAATTTAAAGTTTCCTCGGGCACTTCTAAAGAGAGGGAGCCATCTGGGGAGCACATTATTGTGGCTTGTAATTTGCATAGTAAATCTCTCCCCAGCAAATTTGTGGGGGATCCAGGCATTAAAAGAAAAGAATGTTCAACAGTTAGGGATCCCACACGTACCATGGGAGGAGAAAGTTTTGGGACCTTTAACGGTTTTCCTGAAACACCTACTACATTTAAGGAGCCAATAGAATCACATTTCTTATCTGGTTTGCTTACTAGAACTGACCTAGATGCTCCAGTGTCTAGAAGACAGTCATAGTATGAATTTCCTACCTTTAAAGTGACATGAGGTTCCTTACTGTTTGGGGGGGGGGGATATATAGGGATTATTGGCATTAAAATATCAGGGTCTGGAAAATCAAAGGTTTCATTCTTTGATTCCAAGGCCCTCACCCCCCCCCCCCCTTCACACCTTCATAAAGATGCTTGGGCAGTTTTTTGGGACCCTCCACGCTGTTGGGGGGTGTTCACCCTGAGTGTAGCGTGGTCAAGCTCCATTTCTTTATATTGTTGTTGAGCATTTTTTGGGGTAGTATCATTTTCTGTATTTTGAGCGCTGTCATTTTGATTGGCATTGTGATTCCTATAGTTATTATTCCTAAAGGTGTTATTATTTCCATTTTTCCATAGCCAGCTCCTACAGACTACCATTGCATGGCCTCTCTTCCCACAGAAGAGGCATATTAAGGGGTTTGTTAATCTATCTGTGGATTCCTGCAAAGGGGCCATGGTCTCTCCCTTACTTTTCAATTGTTCCTTTAAAATTTCAATTTCTTTTTCTAAGTCTGTCACTGATTTATTGTGTGTCTCAGGTTTTTTTGTATGATTCTTATAGGCATATGCTGCTACTTTCCTCAGTTCTTCGAGGTCCATAGATTCCCAGTTGGGACAGCTAGTTTCAAAGTAGTCTTTTACTGCTGAACAACAATTCCTAACAAATTGCGTATATGTTTAATGTCCTTTTCTCTGGACAAATCAAGGTCCATATATGTACTTCCTACATCAATAAGTCTGTCCATAAAGTGGGAGGGGGTCTCATCAATTTCCTGTTGGGATTGTTCAAATTTTTCCCATGCATCAGGGCTATCAGAGCAGTCTCTCATGGCTTTTAATAATGCTTCCCTGGCCAGGACTAGTTTTGTGTGATCCTGTATAATATTGGGGTTCCAGTGTGGATCTACAGTTGGCCAGTGGTGAGCTCCTCTACCACTTTTCTTATTAGCTAGAGAGATGACATTATTTTTTTCTCTCTTTGTCAGAAATGTATCTAACAAATTCTCCACATCCAACCAAGAAGGGTCAAAGTTTCTGAATATATTTTCTAATTTTTCTATAACCAACATTGGTTCTGCCTCAAATGATTGAACATTGTGCTTGAATTTTTCTAAATCATCAGGTTTAAAAGGTGTATAGTGTCTTACAGACACCAAGTTCCCTTCTTTATTAAAGGTGGGTACTTCCCTCAATGGAAATAAACGTCTGTCTAAACTATCTGGTGTTACTGTTTCTAGGCTACTTGCTCCATTTTCAATGGGGTAGGTAAAAGAAGGGGAAAGGTTAGGATTATTGGCTGTTGGAGCATGGGGGTTGGAGATTAGAACATGAGTGGGGAGGAGGGCAGGGGGAGGGGCCGGGGCTGAGGAGGCAGGGTAAGAGGCATGAATAGAAGGAGGAATCAGGGTGGGAGGGGCAAGAATGGCAGGGGGAGGGGCTGGGTGGTCAGGATGGGGAGGAGCTGGTTGGTGTGAAGGGGCTGCTATTTGAGCCAAATCGTTTTGGGCAGGGTGGGTCAGGGAACCTGATAATGATGGGGGATGGAGAGTTAAATCACTCCTATTGTAGGATGTTTTTAACTCCCTTTCAATGTTTTGCAGGAAGGTTTTTATCTCTCCCCATTTTGCCTCCATAATTTCATCCAGGGAAGTTTTTATCTCTCCCCATTTTTTCTCCCTAACTTCATCCCGTTCCACCAATTGTTGATAAATAAAAGTATTTTTTTTTTGTAATTTGTTCAATAAAAGTATTTTGGTCCCTAATTCGTTGATCAGTAACAGCATTTTGTTCCTTAATTTGCTGATCAATAAAAGTGTGTAGTTCCTTAATTTGTTTAGTAATAGAAGGAACCAGGGAGTGTTCTCTCTTAGAGGTTAGGTATATTATTGCAAGTACAACAATTACAATCCCAAGGAAGATGAATGTAAGGGTCACGAAGAGGTTTATAGTTTCTGAAAAATACCATCCTACAGTAACACCTACTAAAAATCCAATGAACTTGGTCATTGAACTTATAAGCCAATTTCGAAGCAAATCAGACATTGGTTGTAGCCACATTTTTCTTCTTTAAGTCAATTACTAAGTTGCTGTAACTCTTTTTTTTTTTACAGTAGGTGGCTCCCTAGTCTACAACCCTATATGCAGGCTAAGGGCCTATTCTGTTGTAAATTCTCCTTATTAAGCTTCTGGGAGGGGTTACAAAAGCCTTATTCGGGAAGGTAGAAGCTATGAAAAGGCTGATTAGGAGTGACTAGACCATAAACAAAAGGTAGAGCTAAAACTCCTTCTTTTACAAAGCCTGTATATGGGAGGGTCCCAGCAATCTTCTTTAGCCCTCAGGCTAAAACTGCTAGGACCATGTGCTATCTTCCTTGAGCAAAGCCCACTTAAATTTTTAAGACTAGAAAGGCCAGGAAACAGGAAAATGGGTTTTAAGTTAGCTCCCTAGCTGTATTCAGCTGTTTTTTTGTTTTTGTTTTTGTTAAGAGCTCCTCCTGAGGTTCCTCGTTGCTAATCAGTTGATTAGGTAAGCCTGGCCTGCCTCTCAATCCACTGAGCCACTTCCTTGAAGTAAAAGGAGACGGAAATGAGAGACAAAGGGGAGAGAAAAAAAAAAAACCCTGTTGACCCCAATTTAACTTAAGGAGAAAAGGGAAGAGAGAAAAGGTGTTTTATACTCACCTGTTCTGGCAGCTGTGTCTTTAAGCCAAGGTATTTGGTAAAAGGACTGACGGAGTGAGTAATAAGTGGGGTGAAAGGGCAAGAAAATTCAGGAAATTTATTGAGGTTCTAGAAACCTTCGAAGCACTAAAGCAGGGCCAAGAGCCGGAGGGGGTAGCCGGGGTGGGACCTCTCCCAGGTGATTAGTATGGAGATCAGAAAGGAAGATCAGAAGATTGATAGTTCTTTTTCCCCCAAGTGGTTACGCCAACTGTAATGGTGAAAATTTCACCTTTTTAAGATTGATGTAATATTGAACAATGGCCGCCAAGGAATTTACTTATGAAATTCCTAAAATGAAACACTCAAGTCAGAATGGAGTTTATGGAGGTTTAATCACAATGGGAGTAGGGAAAGGAGAGGGAGAGAAGGAGAGAGGAGAAAAGGGAAAGGGGCTACTCAACCTCTGACCAAGGCAGAGGGAGTTTTAGGCCCAAAGGGCCAAGGTGGAAAGAATCAGTCCTTAACTCATGGGACCGATCTGAAGGAAAGCTGTCTGCGGGCGTCCTCCCTGTCCAAGCTTCTAACACCAACTCCCGTCTCGCTCTCTCCACAGGAAGTGAGCGAATTTCAGAGGCTGTTCCCTACCTCACTTCCTGTGTCTCACAAGTGCCAATGGTTGGCTCTAGCTTGGCTTAGGACAGCCCAGGTGGGCAGTTAGTTATTTCTGATTTGTCATTGACTAGCACATGCCTGTGTAGTGTGGGTGTGCACAATTTTTGGGTGCTATACCAAGATGGAGACTTTTAAAATTCACACTGTGTAACCCAGGGCAAGTCACCCAGTTGCCTAGCCCTAACCATTCTAAGACTAAGACAGAAGGTAAAAGTTTAAAAAAAAATCAGGGAAAATGCAAGGGGATTGGTGGTTAAGTAGTGACAAAGTATAGTCAAGTTTGACAGTGTGTTTGAAGGAGAGTAATATGAGAACATTAGAAAGGTAGTGTTAAGAAATTGTGGAGGGTGCCTGAATGCTAAACAAAGACATTTGAACCTGGTAGTTAGTATTGGATCTCAGAAGATTTTTTTGAGGAGTGATACATTTTAAATGAATTACAGTAACATTGTTTGAAAGAATACTGAATTATAAAATAATTTTTTTACTTTCCAACTACTAAGGCTCTTTGTGTTTTGTAGCCTTTTCTTATATTTTAAAGAGACCTTTGCTCCAAATTTTGATTTATTTACCATTCATTATACGAATGCTTGCCACAGAAGCCCTAAATTTGAAAAGGACTTCTTTAAACTTCCTTACATATAAATTCTACTTTTATGGTTTCACCTGTGGAAAGGAGGAAAAGGAAAACTCCCCTCCCTGCCCTCCACTTTTCTGTTGGCCAGAATTGTGAGTATTTGAACATTAATTGTTGTATATGATCTTCAGCTGGTACATATCTTTCATAAGTGTACAGATTTTAGCTGAAATGAGTATTATAGAAGTAAATATGTAGTGTGTTATGACAATATAGGGTCTTAAAGTTTTTTTTCTTTTGAATGAGTAGAAATGGCTTTCATCTGATATAGCCTCTATGCTGATATATCTAATTTTGTATTTGTCTGGAGGAAATAGCACTGGATCAGGAGATACCATTAGGTCAGAAGACCTAGAAATTCTGATTCTTTTTCTATTATTACCCGCCTGTATGACTTGAGCAAATAACTTAACCTTTCTGGGAGTCATTTTCCTTATCTGTAAAATGTTGGAGTTAGATCAGAAGACCTATAAGTCTTCTTGCATCAGTTGTATAATTCTATGGTTCCATTAATCTCTGTTAGACAGAAGGCAAAGATGGGGACCAGTGATATCAACTTTTAGGATAGGACAAGATAAAGATAAAATTCTATGATTAATAGATTATACAAGCTAGATACTCTTTCACTTTATTTTTCTTAAATTAGATACTTGTTTGACTCATAAGCCTTGATTATTTATAGTAGCATAATATGTAAAGACTTGTTTGACCATTGATATTACCTAGAATTTTATATTACAAAAAATATGAATACACACCAGAGCTTTGAATTTCTACCTTTTTTTTTAACTTCAGCATTGCAATTGAGGTTTGCTAGATCTGTTAATGAACTAAAGTGTATTGAACAGAAATTAATTTATTCCTCAGTATGACCATTTTCTTGAGTCTACTTCCAGAGAAATCTGGCCAATACTTTTTTGAGTTTAAAGAATTTGTGAAAATTTTCATTTAGATACTCAGAATGTGAAAGCTAGATGAATCTTCAAAAATTAAGTTCAACCTCCTTGTTTTTCAGGCAGGCAAACTGAAGCCTAGAAAAGGGACGTTATTAGACCTTAGTCACACAATGTGAAAGAAGTAAAAAAAAATGGTTAGCCCTGAACTCTGGATGAAGTTGTACATTATAGAAGTGTTAAGAGAAGGCAGTGTGGTGTAATAGAGAGACAGCTTTAATCCAGATGACCTGTGTTCAAATCTTGCTTTTGGCATTAGGATGATGTCCATGCAGTCCATGTTGCAATCTCTCTTCATCTTCTGTTTCATGCAATTCTTGTCCATATCTTCATAGAACTCTTCCATAAAGGGATTACCTGGCAATTTGGAGGCTTTTTTCAATTTCTTTCTATTTAAATTATGCATTTATTACCTGTTTTCTCCTTTTTGATCATGTTGTCTTTTTTTGTCAGTTTTTATAAATAAGTTAACATTGGTAATCTTCTGTAGCCTACATATTATATCTACCATGCATCTAGCTGTTGTTCTTTAAGTCACTTGCAATTTTGGCGGTTTTTAAAATTATTATTTTGGAAGTTGTCTTTTGTGACTCAGTCATTTGGCATCACTAGGATCTAAGGAATTTTATAATTATAAAAATATGAAATGCAAGATATACTAGAGAAAAATATATAGGGGAGGTTACCCAAATTCCAAGGTAGACAGAAAGAGGCAGATAGAAGAATTAAAGGACAAATGCTTTGGTATGTGAAAAACCAGTTCCAGTGCTCTGTTCAGTTCCATCAATTTCAGAAGCAGCATATAATAATATGGAGAACATTTTTACCTCCAAACAACTGATGAATATCTTTAGCATAGAGTTTCCTCTTTCTGCACCTGTAGCCCCACTTTAGTGAAAGGAGGGGAATATATTTATCACTTGTGTTTACAATTCATTGCAAATAAATTTGTAGTCAGTTGCCTTTTATTTATATTGTTATAGTCATTATTTCAATGATATACCCATTTCTAATCTCTACACTTTTGCACTGGTAGCTCCTTATATTTAGAATGTACTCCTAAATTGCCTTCCCCTCTTAGATTCTGTTTTCTTCTGAACTCTGTTCGACTACCTTCTATATGAAGCATTTCCTGATCCCTTGCTGCTAGAGCCCTACCTTCCAAAAAAAAAAGTCTCGCATTTATTTTTTATCTTTTTAGATACTTTGTTTAAATTTTTTTTAATAGCAATTAATTTCTCTCCCATATCTTCTTCCTCAAAAAAAGTTGAAAAGAGAAATAAAACTCTTCTAAGCATATTCAAGCATAACAAATTCCCACCTTGACTTTGTAAAAATGTATGTCTCATTCTGTATCTTGAGCCTATCACCTCCCTCTCAGTAGATGGGTAGTAGTAGTATTCTACTATTCTTGGTCATTGCACTAAACAAAGTTCTTGTCTTTCCAATGATTACAATGTGGTTGTTGTATATATTGTTTCCCTGTTATTTTCACTTTGCATAAATTTATATAAATCATCCCATATTTCTATGAAACCATTCCTTTTGTAATTTCTTATGTTTTGGTATGATGTTCTGTTATATTTGTATACTGTAATTTGTTCAGCTATTCCATAATTGATGTGCGTTCCTTAATTTCCAATTTTTTGCCTCTACAAAAGGGCTACTTAAATACTTTTGTACATACGAATCCTTTTCTTAATTCTTTAATTACTCTGGGCTAAGGACCTAGTAATATCAAAGGACATGCACAATTTAGTAACTTTTGAGACATAGTTTATAATTGCAGTTCTACCAATTGCATTAATGGGTCCGTTTTCTCAAAAGCTTTCCAATAGTTGTCATTTTCTTTTTTTTTTTCATTAACGTCTGAGGGAATCTGAGATAGAACTTTAGTTACTTTAGTTTTCATTTCTCTCATTATTAGTATTTTGGAGCATTAAAAAAATATATCCTTACCTTCTGTCTTGGAATCAATATACTGTGCATTTGTTCCAAGGCAGAAGAGTAGTAAAGGACATTAGGCAAAGGGGGTTAATAAGTAACTTGCCCAGGATCACACAGCTAGGAAATATCTGAATTCAGATTTGAACCCAGGACCTCCCATCTCTAGGCCTGACTCTCTATCCACTGAGCCATCTTAATTCATTTTTTAATTAACAAAAATTCACCTTCCTTACCTCCTCTTCCTGTTGAAAAAGAAAGAAAACAAAACCTTTGTACTAAATGCAAAAAAGCAAAACCTTCATTCCTTCATTGACCATCTCAAAATAAATTGCCCACTCTCACTTATATTCAATTGTTCTGACTGTTGACTGCGTTATTACTCCCTACAAACAAGACCAAGTCTTCCCCAGTCTGAAACACTCACTTGTTTCATCCATTCCTGTTAGCCATAGGCCTGCAGGAGCAGCTAGAGGATGAAGTGGATGGAACCCTGGGCCCAGAGTCAGGGAAACCCAAATTCAAATCTGGCCTTAGAGATTTATAATCTGTATGACTCTGGACAAATCACTTAACCCCAGTTGCCTCAGTTTCCTCATCTTCTCATCTGCTGAAGAAGGAAATGGCAAACCGCTTCATTGGTTTTGCCAAGAAAACTCCAAATGGGGTCACAAAGTGTTAGACACAACTGAAATGACTAAACAAAAACAAAGGTCCACGGCCCTCTCATCTTTTGTGGCTAAACACCTTTAAAAGGCTATCTACAAATAGATGCTACTACTTCTTTCCTCTCTTTTTCTTAACTCTAAATCAGAGTTATCAGTCATGTAAGGTGCCATGCAAAGGATTATGTGGCTGCACAATGGAAGATGTCAGCATTGTGAATGGCAATCTGGGGGTTGGTGAATGCAAGTAAGCTGTACGTGTATGTGTTTTTCATGGATGGGTGTGAGCATTATGCATAGGTTCTCAAGATTTTGTTAAGAATAGTGATTTCAAGTTTGCTAATTCTTGTTCTATGTGACTTTACAAGGAGATTCATTATATGGTTATTGTAATCATTGTAATTACATATTGTAATCAATAGATAAAACTAAAAGCAGCCAGAATCTTAAATTCAGAATATTAAAATGTTATTGGGAAATTCAATTCAGTAAGCATTTATTAAGGGCCTTCTATGTGCCAGGCACTGTACTAAATGCTTGGGATACAAAAAAAAAAAAGCCACAGATAATCCATATCCTCATGGAGTTTATAATCTAATAGTGAAGATAGAATGCAAACAAATATATACAGAACAAGCTATATGCAGAATAAATGGTAAATAATTATCAGAGGGACGACACTAAAATTAAGAAGGGTAGAAGAAGGCTTCTTGTAGGCAAGAGTTTAACTGAGGCTTAAAGGAGATAGAAGAGGTCATTAGGGAGAGCATTACAGGCATGAGGGAGTACCTGGAGCTAAGAGATGGTGTCACTGAATTGAAGAGTATGTGCTGGGGGGAGTAAGATGTAAAAAAATTGGAAAGGTAAGAGGAGTTTTGAAGAACTCTGAATGCCAAATAGATCATTTTATATTTAATCCTGGAAGCAATAGAAAACCACTTAAGTTTGTTGAGTTGTTGGGGTGGGGTTGACAAGATCACTTTTGAATTTTGGAAAAATTACTTTAGTGTTTGAATGGAGAATAGATTGTAGTGGGGAGATACCTGAAGCAGGCAATATGTCAGAATAGTCTACAGCAGGGATCCCCAAACTTTTTACACAGGGGACCAGTTCACTGTCCCTCAGACCGTTGGAGGGCAGGACTATAAAAAAAAAACTATTAACAAATCTGTATACTGCTGTCTGGGATAGTGGAGGCTGCAGCACCACCACTATTACCAGGCAGCAGTATACACAGTACAGAATCCCCTCCCCCAGATTGCCGTTCACTATGCTGACATCTTCCATTGTATAGCCACATAATCCTTTTCGTGGCACCTTATTCTCGTTCAATTACAAGGAACCATGCAAAGGATTATGTCACCAGAAGTAGTACTGTATGTGAGTGATGCCACACTTTGTGGCGCCACTACATACTGTGCTCCTCTCACTGGCCACCAATGAAAGTGGTGCCCCTTCCAGAAGTGCAGAGGGGCCTGGATAAATGGCCTCAGGGGGCCACATGTGGCCCATGGGCTGTAGTTTGGGGACCCCTGGTCTACAGTTTAGTCTCCTTGCCTCAATTTTCTCCCCATTCCAGTTCATTCTCCACTTAGCTGTCGAATTGAGATTCCCAAAGTACATCACCCCATTCTTCAGTAAATTCTCAATGGCTCTGTTGCCTCCATGATCAAATATATAATCTGTTTGGCTTCTGAGACCTTCATAAGTTGGCCCCCTCCTAACTTTCCAAACTTGTTAAATGCCCACCCCTTCCCCTATTAGAGAACATAACCTTCTTGCTCTTTCATGTACAGGATAGTACATGTCTTGGTTCCAGGTATTTTTACTACTGAAATGCTCTCTTTCCTCATCTCAGCCTCTTGGCTTACTTTAAGCATTTTCTATCCCTACCTTTTGCAAGAAGGCTTTTATAATTTTGCTGAATCTTAGTGCCCTCCCTCTGAGATCATCCTTAAATTTATTGTTATAGTTGTTTGCATATAGTCTCTACCATGACTGTCTTTTGCCATTCATTGTATCCTTGGTGCTTAGCACTGTACCTGACATGTAGTAAGTGCTTAATAAATGCTTCTTGACATGACAGAGATTGAATAAACATTTGTAAGGACTGTTGTAAGTAAGTAGTTTCTTTTTCAGGTATGGGTTGGAATAAGTAGCCACTTGGATCCCTTCCATCTCTAATTCTTTTGTTAGCTGATTCCTGTATCACTGTCTTATTGATTACTGGACATATCTACCTGGTTGTTTCATTGACATTTGAAAATCATGGTACAGAGAAAAGAATGTTGTTTTGGAGTCAAAAGAACCTAGTTTTAAATTCCTGTTTTGTCACTTAACTGCCTGTATGGCAGTTGTTGCCTTTGTCAAGTTCTTAACCTTAGTGGACTTCTGTTTCTTCTTTGTAAAATCTACTATCTTAGGTAACTTATTATCTTTCTTCTTCAGTTCACCTTTAAACTATGTAGCTATGCATACTACTATGCAGTAACATAGTAGATGCAACGTCAGATTTGGAGTTAGAGAAAATTGAATTCAAATTCAAAACTAAAGACGCTTCTAGTCCTTTAATGCTGAACAAGTTACTTCTTTTAGTTTCCTCATCTGCAAAATTGGTTCAGTAAAAGCACCTATCTCACTGGGTTATTATGAGGTTGAAATGCAACAATATATGTAAAATATTTGGCAAATCCTAAAGCTGTGATGACCTTATGGCATATGTGCCAAAGACAGCATGCAGAGACCTCTCTGTGGGTATCCAGGCCTTGTCCCCTGCAGATTTTCTCCTTTCCTCCTCTCCACGGAATTTCCCTGCCCCTCTGCCCTCACTCCCTCTCCTGAGCAGAGTGCTCAGGCCATGTCCCTCCCTTTCTCCAGCCCCTGCCTGGGACTAGGGGCTGCAGGAGTGCAGGAGTGCTCTCTCCTCCCAACACTGGGGCCAAAAGATCTTCTAAAAGATCTCCACTTTCTTCCATGGCCTTTTTCCCTCTCCCCCACCTAGGTTTCAGCCTAATTGGCAGCCCCAGGGAGGCTGGATGTCAGAGATGATTTCCCCAGCCCTATCCAGCTGGGATCTGGCCCCACTCCCAAATGCAGAGTAGGTGGGGCACTGAGTCTCTGAGCCTCCTACCCCCTGGCCTTCCTATTGTCTCTGTCTTCTTTTATTCCCCCCCCCCACCCCCCCCCCACCCCCCCCCCCGGCCTTCCCTGAATTGACAAGCAATTCTACTGGGTTTTATTTGTCTTATCACTCAATGTCCATTTCCATATTGTTCATTTTTGTAATAGAGTAATTTTTTAAAACCAAAACCCCAAATCATTTACCCAAATAAGTAAGTGATAAATCATGTTTTCTTCTGCATTCCTACTCTAACAGTTCTTTCTCTGGATATGGATAGCATTCTTTCCCATAAATCTCTAGAGATTGTCCTGGATCACTGTATTGCTATTAGCAGCAAAGTCTCTTCCATTTGATCCTCCCATAATGTTTCACTTACTGTGTACAATGTTTTTCTGGTTCTGCTTATTTCATTCCATATAAGTTCATGTAGGTCCTTCCAGTTCTTATAGAAATCTATTGTTTTATCATTTCTTATAGCACAATAGTATTCCATCATCATCATATATCACAATTTGTTCAGCCCTTCCCCAATTTAAGGGCATCTTTGTTAACTTTAGGTTAAAATGTAAATTCATAAAGCGTGGCATTGAACCCCTTTCACCATCTGGCTGCACTCTACCTTTCTAGTTTTAGTTCACCTTACTCACCATTATGTAGAAGGCCCCCAGGTGACCCATTGCTATATATATATAAAAAGATGGACTCTTGAATGCTATCCCCATGGAAATTCTTCTTTTTTCCTTTTCTTCTCTTTTAACACAACAGATTTAAGCACACAAATCAACCTAGTCCCCGTTAGAAAATAGATAAATAAAACAATAAGAATTATTCCCACTGGCTGTAGATGTGACTTTACATTTTTAATGCTTTACCTTTCATGCAGTCAATCCACAGAAATTACTTGAGGAAATAAGTCAGCAGTGCATCCTGGAGAATAGTGAAGATATTATGTACTTAGATAACCTCCTTAAAATACACATCCATATAGTTCTGACTTGAGCAGGATTTAATCAGACTTAATCTTACTCTTCTTTTGGGTAGCTAGGTAGCATGATAGATAGAACTCCTGGCCTGGAATCAGGAAGACTCCTTCCTCTTCATGAGTTCAAATACTGACTCAGCCCCTTACTATCTATGTGACCCTGAGCAAGTCACTTAGATCTTGTTGCCTGAGTTTCCTTATCTGTAAAAATAAACTGGAGAAGGAAATGATAAACTGCTCTATATCTTTGCCATGAAATGGGGTCATGAAGAATCAGACATGACTGAAAAAATGATTGAACAAATCTTTCTCTACTAATAAGTCATTGAAGCAGCCATGTATATATGCACATGTATGTATTTATATATATGCATTTATCATATATATTGCACAGACACATTATATATGTGTGTATATATGTATATATTTTTTATATGTATGCAAAAACAAAGACAACAGAGAGACTCATCCTGGAAGCTCTCTTTGCAGATGACTGTGCTCTCATGGCCCACCAAGAAAATCATCTCCAAACCATTGTGGACAGGTTCTCTACCGCAACAAAACTGTTTGGCCTGACTATCAGCCTCAGCAAAACAGAGGTGCTGTTCCAACCTGCACCAGGGAGGCCAACTAACCAGCCATGCATTATAATCGACAGCATGCAACTTTCTAAAGTCAACACTTTCAAGTACCTGGGCAGCACCATCGCCAACGACGGGTCCCTAGACCACGGGATTAATGCCAGGATCCAAAAGGCCAGCCAGGCACTCGGGCGGCTGCGCTGCAAAGTCCTCCAACACAGAGGTGTAAGCACTGCGACGAAGCTCAAAGTGTATAACGCAGTGGTCCTCAGCTCTCTCCTGTACGGTTGTGAGACATGGACACTACCGGAAGCACATGAAACAGCTGGAGCAATTCCACCAACACTCCCTCCGGTCAATCATGAAGATCCGATGGCAGGACCGAATCACCAATCAGGAAGTCCTCGACAGAGCCAACTCCACCAGCATCGAAGTCATGGTCCTCAAAACCCAGCTACGATGGTCTGGACACGTCATCCGCATGGACCCACAGCGAATACCAAGACAGGTATTCTATGGTGAACTGTCAGCTGGACTCAGGAAACAAGGCTGACCAAAGAGAAGATTCAAGGATCAGCTAAAGTCAAACTTGAAGTGGGCTGGAATTACACCAAAGCAACTAGAACTCGCTACCTCTGACAGAAGCAGCTGGTGAACCCACATTAACCATGCCGCCGCCACCTTTGAAAATGAGCGACGTCGACGTCTTGCCGTTGCGCGTGAATGCCGACACCAGGCCACAACTGCACCTCCCGTAACAACTGGCATCCCATGCCCCATGTGCCACAAACTTTGCGCCTCAGCCTTTGGACTTCAAAGCCATATGAGGGTACCTCAATAGATAATAATGCACAAAGACAATAATCATTCTCGGTCACCGAGAGACTACCACTACTACTACTATATGTATATATAAGCTGGGAGGGGAGGTTTTACCATTCATTTTTGTGAAGCAGCATAGTATAATACCAAAAAGGCAAACCTGAATTCCAGGTCAGTTACTGACATCATTAGCATTGAAACCATTGATAGGTCACAGATCTTAAGTAACTTCCTCCAAGATTATAAATTGCAGATGAGTTGCTAGACTATAGAATTGGAGAGTTGGAGAATTCTTTATAACTCAGCATCTCATTATCTTCCTTATTCTGCCCCACCTCCCCAACTCTCTCTCCTTTCAAACTTCTCAGTACTCCCAAGGGTACTCACCTCCATACTCATCTAGGTTCACAATCTGACTGTCATCTACAACAATTCACTTCCAGTCTTCATATCCAGTTTGACTATGTCACTTCTCCATTCAATAAACTCCAGTTTCTCCTTATTTCCTCTAGTATTAAATATAAAATCCTCTATTTGACATTCAAAGCCCTTCATACTTGGTCATTTCTTCTTACTCTTTCAATCTTCGTACACATTAAGTCACCTCTATGTACTTTAATCTGGTGACACTGGCCTCTGTACCATTTCTCAAGACACTCCATCTCTAGATACTGGGCATTTTGGGGGGCTGTACCCTAGGACTACAATATTCTACTTTCTCATATCTGCCTTCTGCCTTCCTTAAACACTCAAAGATCTCATTTTCTATGAGAAGCCTTTTTTGCTTCATTTTAATACTAGTATCTTCCTACCATTGACTTTCCAATTTATCCTTTCTATAGCTTGTTTGTACATAGTTGTATATTTGTTCCCCATCCCCATCCATTAGACTGTGAGCTTCTTGAGATGAGAGACTGGTTTTTTTTTGTCTTTTTTTGAAGGTAGGGGGAATATTCCCAGTACTTAGTACAATGCCTGATGCATAGTGTAGGTGCTTAATAAATGTTTATTGACTGAATGACAGCTCAAATTTTACCCCTTCCCATCTCCACTTGCCTTCCTAAATCCTCTAAATTGTGTTGGTTGATAAGCTCTTGTCAATCATGTCAATAAGAATCTTGTCAGTTCCCTCCCTTTGACTTTTGTGGGTATATACAATTATAGGCAACCTTGTAAAAATTGACTTTTTTCACACTAAATGCACAGGAACCCGCAACCCATTTTGTATATTAGGTTTTGCAGCAAGCCTGGATCTGGGAGCTAACAAATACTATTAGGTCACTTGTACTTGGATTTAACAGTATAAATATTAATCACATAGAATAAGGATTTATAAGCTGCTTCTTTCTATTTTCCTTTTTTCTTCTTTTTCATGGACCCACTTTGGCAGTCTAGTGAAACTTATGGATCTTTTCTCAGAATAATGTTTTTAAATGTATAAAATACAATTATAAAGGAAACCAATTACATTGAAATAATTATTAAATTTTTTTTAAGCAATAAGTTTGTGGATCCCAGGTTAAGATTCCCTTCCTTAAATCTCTGATCTTAATATAGTAAATGCAATATGTAATGATATAGTTCTCTTTTTTTCCCTAACAGGACCTGTTGGGGCACAGCCCCTGCTCATGGTGCCCAGACGACCTGGCTATGGCACCATGGGCAAACCCATTAAGCTGCTGGCCAACTGCTTCCAGGTTGAAATCCCCAAAATTGATGTCTATCTGTATGAAGTAGATATTAAACCAGACAAGTGTCCTAGGAGAGTAAACAGGTAAGATGTAAAATATTTAAACTTTATATATATATATATAAACTTTAATTGTTTATGCATCTATTAAGAAACTATGTCTATGATTTGACTCAGTATATTCCAACTTATTTTAGAATTTCTTATACCTCAGGGATGGGATAGAGTTGCGAAAAAAATAGTACTATTTTATAAACTACTTTAAAGTTACACATCACTTAAAACGTTTACATTTCCCCACTTATGACAGGAAAAGTCTGTACATGTATCTGTATATGACTCCTCAACTCAGGCTAAATACCAGTTAGTAAGTGGAGAGAATTGGATTCTGACCTAGTAGAAAGAGTGTTAGATGTAGAGTTAGAGGAATCTGGTTTGAATGCGAGTCCTCAGGCAACTCATTTAATTTCTCTGGCCCTCAGTTCACTTACCTACAAAATCAGGGGTCAAGTATTAGCTGATCCCTACTTAGTTTTTCAACCTTAAATTTATGGCCTTGTGTTTGTGTTATATTCTCTTCCCTTTCTACCTCTTTTCACCCATCCTTCACGGTTGTTCATATTACCTCATTTTAGTTTGTGACAAGTTGTTCCTCCAAAATAGGGACTTGATTGTCAGAAATAGGGTTTCTGTGATATTAGGTTATTAGGATAGTTAGCTTGTGATAATATCACTTTATACATTTCCTTTTCATAATATCCTTTCATGGTCACAGGATTTTGAATCCAATAATGTAATTCAGTTTAGAGAATATTTGGTCAATTAGTAAGTATTTTTAAGCGAGACATGCCAAATACTCTCCTAGGTTATAGAGAATAGAAAGACTGGAAAAAAGAAGAACTATTTTTTCTCAAGGGGCCTACTTTCTATTGAAGGAGAAGACATATACAGATATAAGCATATGTAGAATAAATATAAAATAATTCCAAGGTAGTTAAGGAGAGCATTAGTTGTTGCAGGGGGTGGGGGTGAGGGAGTCAAGACTTTTATAGAAGATGAGTCGTATTTTGAAGAAGGGAATTTTTTTGACATTGAGGAAGTGCATGGGAGAGACCCATTGCAGGAACATGGAGATGCTTTGTGTGAGGAAGAGAGAGAAAGCTGATTTAGATGGACCAGAGAGTAAGGAAAGGGGAATAATGTATAATAAACTGGAAAAATAGATTGAGGCTTTGTGAAATTTGTGAAAGGCTTTAAAAGCCTGTCAGAATTATTTATTCTTTTTCCTAGAGGCAATGGGGTATTATTGGATTTTGCCAGTAGCAGAGTGATACAGTCAAATCTTCATTTGAGGAAAACCATTTTGGCCTCTCTGTGAAAGATGAATTGTAGTGGGAAAAAATTTGAGGCAGACAGACCAGTTAGGAGGCAATTTGGCAGTAATCCATATGAGAGGTGATGAGGACCTGAATTAAAGGTGGTTGCATGTGAGATAGAAAAGGAAGGCTTCAGGTCAAATGTGAAGAATATTGTGGATGCAGAAATGGCAAGATCTGTCAAATGATTCATTATGTGGAATGAGATTAAACAGTTGAACATGTCTGAATTTGTAAACATGACAGTTTGGAAAGATGGTGATACTCTTGACAGAAATGGGGAAATTAAAAAATGATGAGTTCTTTTAGATGTATGTTGAGTTATCCAGTTTGAAATGCCTTAATAAGCAAGTGGTAATGCAGGACTTCATAGAAAGGCTCAGACTGGATAGATAGATAGATAGATCTTGGAGTCAGCAACATAAACATAATTAAACCCAGGGGAACTGATAAGATCACTGTGAAAAGAGATGGAAGATGGTGAGAAGGGAGAATTCATAACAAAGATTTGGCAAATACTGTAAGATTTAAAATAAGTTGTAGCCTTAAACTGTGGCATTTAAAAGTGTGGAGAGACAAGGAAAAGCATTATGACCACTCAAAATATGTTTCTCTACAGTGTCTTGTTTTAAATCAAATATAAGGTGGTCACCAGGGAATATATTCCCAATTATGAATATGCCCAAGTCAACTGGGTTTTATAGAGAATTTTAATTAATAATACAATGAGTAATCAAGGAAAGAGAGAGAGAGAGAGTAAGAAAGGAATAAGTATGAAGGGCCTCAAGCCAATATGGCCTAGACCTGAGTCTTAAGAGAGAAATCAGTCAGTTTTTTAACACTCACCACAAGATCTGTCTAAGCAAGGATTCTAATGACACCAGGCCAGTATCATCTCAGCTGCTTTCACCCGCTGCCTCCTCCATCTGAATATTTCAGAATCAGTCTTCCTCAAAATGAGTCCTCCTCAATCTGAATGTTTCAGAATGAGTTTCAGCTCTTCTCTGAGCTGTTATTTTTAAGGGCAAAATCTCCTATGTCACCTCCCCTAAGTTCTTCCATCTACCAATCACTGTAGATGTTTTCCAAAATACAGCCCATTTTGAATTCACAGCTGAGTAGATTAATCTCTTTAGTAAGTCAGAAAAAAAATGCTGCTGTGTCAACTAATTTCATTAAGAGAAAACCTCTGAGTAAGTGTTCACCTTTTAGGTCTAAGTAGTTTACAAGTTGCCCCACCTTTATAGGCACTTAGCATCCCATTGTATCAATTCCAAAAATAGGCATGGCTCAAAGAACTCCTTTCCTTTATAAGTATGGTTTTCAAGTACTTTCATTGTTTAGCAAGGAGTTTTCTGCCCTAAAGCATTCTTAAGTATGGGTGGAATAGCAAGGAGTTTTCTCCCCTAAAGCAGTCCCAAGTAGGGATGGGGTAGAGATCCTCCCATAGCAAGGAGTTTTCACATTCAAGTAGAGTTCTCACTGTCTGGTAGGGAATTATTTCAAGTAGGGAATTGGAGGATTCCTCAATGTGGAGTAAAATTTTTAACATTCATAAGTCTGTGAAATTTTAAGGTTTACAATACCCTCAGTTAATAAAGGGATATGTGATATACATGATTGGCTGAAGGAGTGGTCAGTTGGGAGGAAAAGAGAGAAGAAAGAACTTTCTAGTCAACAAAATCTGATACAAATGGCAATCTAGAAGAATGAGGGCAGAGAAGATCATCAGATTTGGTAATTAAGATCAAGATCATTTTGAAGAAAGTAGAGTCCAGAGTAAGTAATTTGATAATCCAGTTCTGTTCCTGTTTCAGAGTTTTAGAAAACAATAATAGATCATATTGATATAGTACCTTATACTTGAAAAAATTTTTAAATAAATTTCATTTTATTTTTCAGCTAACAAAAACCTACCTTCTCACTGTTCGCATTTAATTCTTATTACCCCCACCTTATACTTTTAAACCCCTTTTACACATTTTGTCATTTGATCCTTAAAAAAACCTCATGAGACCTGAAAGTTTACAAAGGGTCATATAAAGACAAACCATTAGGCAAAGTAGTCTAAGAATTGTTATCCTCATTGATGAAAAAATGCAGAGGTGCTTAGATGGGTTAAAACCTAGAAGGATGGAATTCTAGAGCTGGAAAGTATTTTAGAGGTCATCTAGTCCAATCTCTTCATTTTGCAGATGAAGAAATTGAGACCCTGAAAAATTGACTTGCCTAAGGTCACTCAACTTATAAATGGCATACATAAGTCTTCTAATGTCAAAATCAGGACTTTTCAATATGCTGCCAACAACAAATATAAATAGAAAATCAAGTAGATTCATCGCATTTGAATTCAAGAAGAATTAAGATTTTACATGGCCATCATTTTTAGATGATAACGGAGATCCTTGCCCTGAAGCAGCTTACAGACTGGTTAGAAAAATAATCCATAATGAATTAAACCATTAGATAATAAAATATATAACAGCTCACATAAACTGCTAAACAGACATTAAATGCCTTCTATATCCAAGGTGCCATGTTAGGCACTGGGTATACAAAAGACAAAAAATGAAATCACTCCTGATCTCAAGGAGTTTACGTTCTACTGGGAGGATACAACATGTACTACACACATAGCTAAATATAGGGTAATTTGAGATGAATATTAAGAGGTTTTAGTGGGTGGGACATGAAGAGTTAGAATTAAGGAACATTTCTTACTAAAAGCATTAATATAAACTGTAGTTGTAAATGAACAAGATACGCAACTTTTAGTGGACTTTAATCCCAGACTGAGCCAACATTATGGTGTGTGGGCCCCCAAAAAAAGTCATCTTGAATTGCATTAAAAGAAGTCTCTTGTTTTTCAGTTGTGTCTGACTCTTTTTGACCTTGTTTGAGGTTTTCTTTCTTTTTTTTTTATTTAAACCCTTACCTTCCGTCTTGGAGTCAATACTGTGTATTGGCTCCAAGGCAGAAGAGTGGTAAGGACTAGGCAATGGGGGTCAAGTGACTTGCCCAGGGTCACACAGCTAGGAAGTGTCTAAGGCCAGATTTGAACCTAGGACCTCCCATCTCTAGGCCTGGCTCTCAATCCACTGAGCTACCCAGCTGCCCCCATTTGAGGTTTTCTTGGCAGAAATACTGGAGTAGTTTTGCCATTTTCTTCTCCAGCTCATTTTACAAATGAGGAAACTGAGGCAGAGAAGGTTAAATGACTTACCCAGGATCACACAGCTGGTAGATGTCTGATTTGACTATCCCCTGTACCACCCTCGCTGCTGAAGAGAAGCCTAACTTTCAAGAATAGGGAGGTGATGGAATACTACTGTGCTGTAAGAAATGATGAATAGGATGATTTCAGAAGGAGCCAAAAAGACCTTCATGAATGGATGCAGAGAGAAATAAACAGAACCAGGAGAACATTGTACATAGTAATTAGCAATACTGTGGGCTCAAGTGTGAAAGATTTAGCTACTCTCGGCCATACAATGATCCAGGACAGTTTTGAGGGACTTATGACAAAGAATGCTATCCACCTCCAGAGAAAGAACTGTTAGAATCAGAATATAGATCAAAACAGATGATTTTTCACTTTAGTTTATTTGGATTTTTATTTGGGGGTTTTGGTTTTATATGAGTATTCTTTTCTAACAATGAACAATATGGAAATATGTTTTGCATGATAATACATGTATAACCCAGATCAAATTGCTTACCATCTCTGGGAGGAGATGGAGGGAGACAATTTGGATCCTATAACTTCAGAAAACATATGTAGAAAATTGTCATTACATGTAATTGGTAAAACAAAATATCTTTAAAAAAAAAGAATTGGGAAGTGAATGATAGTTGCATTGTAATTGAATATTGGGTCCAATTCTGGGGTAGCCTATGGTATGAAAAGAAAATTAATAAACTGGAATATCCCAAGGACAGCCAGAATGGTAAAGGGCTTTGAGTTGATGAGAAGTCTTTGCTTCTTAAGTATAAAGAACTGAGTGTATATGTACTATGAAGGAGAAAAGTCTCTAGGGAGACACAATTCATAAAGATATTTGAAGGGCTTGACATGTGGAGAAAGAAATTGACTTGTTTTATTTTAACTAAGAGGTAAATTTTTCCTTTATGTTAGTAGAAACTTCCTATCAATTAGAAAGTGTACAAAAATGGAATTGACTTCTTTGAGAGGTTGTACATTCCTTACTTGAAGGTCTTGAAGCAGAGGCTGGATGATTACCTCAAAGCTATGTCATGAAGGCAGTTCCTTTTGCGTATCAAGTAGGATGAGGCTGCTCAGATCCCTCTAAGTATCAAATTTTGTGATACTGAGTCTGAACCTTGCAGAAATCTTAAAGATTATGAGAGGTAGCTGTGAGAGGGAAGTGCATCTCAGATATGGGAAACAAATACATAGAGGAGAAAAATGCCTTCCTATTATCTAACTTGTAGTTTTTTTGGTGGTTTATTTTTTATATCTAAAAATAGACAAGAAAATTACAAAGCAGAATCTATGTGAACCAAAAATGAATTCTATTGTTATTTGAGAAGGAGAATGAAATGTTAAAAATAGTATTCTAGGAAGATCAATTTGTTAATTAGCATTAAGGTAGAATCTATGTACAGGATTAATTGACTCTTAAAATAGACCATATCTGAGGTGATGAGGGGCTGAACTAGAGTGGTGGCAGTCGGAGAGGAAGAGATAGTAGTTCACTAGATGTACTTTTAATTACAATAGGAGTAAGAAGGGAATTAGAGATAGAGAGAGAGAAAAAGGGAGAGAAGGGAATAGGGCTTAAATACCCCTTCTGTTTAGGCTGGGCCAAAAGGCCCAAGCCCTTAGATAGCTGGGGCAAAGAAAAGAGATCAGTCCCTATTACTCACGTGTCCAAAATGGAGAAAACAGTCTCAGAGGCCCCCACCTTCAGCTTCCTTCAGAGCAAGCCTTCACAGAGTCCAGGAACCACACCGACCAAAACCTCAACAACCCCCCTGGAGTCCTCAGACCCCCTATCTTTAAGCAAAACTATCCAAGTTCCTCCTCCCAGTTCTCCCATCTACCAATCCCTGTTCATCAATTTCCCTGTGCCAATGGAGGCTCTAGCTTAACCCAGGACCGCCCAGAGGTTTCTGGCTTTTGCACATGTCTGTTGAAGGTCATATTTTCAAATGATTAAATCTTTACTCCTTTGCTACAGCCCTTTCTAAATCCTGTTAACTTGAGTATGGTAGAGATTGGAATAATTAAATTTTGATCTAGGCTGCAGCCCTTACTCAATCCTATTAGGACTGAATAGGGTGGAGATTTATTCCAAGTATCTCCATTGTATCAATTCTAAAATCAATCAAGACTCAAAGAAATTCCTGTTCTATGCTTAAGCATAGGTCAAAGTCCTTTCCATTGTTCAGCAAAGGGTTTCTGTCCTAAAGTAATCTTAAGAAGGGAAGAGAAAGAACCTCCCATGCCAATGGGGTTCCCATTCCAATAGACTATCAGTAAGAAATTTTCCAAGTATGAAATATCCCAATGGTGAAATTTCCAACATTTATAAGTCTAAGGAAATTTGAGGTTTACAATCCCCCCTGATGATCATTGGGAGACTAGTCTCCCCATTGATCATTTAACATAATCATTTTGTAGTTCTAAATTCACTTCTAACTAAATATATACGCAATATTCAATTTTCTAGGAGAAATTAGAATAGTGAGAGAGGAAATAGAAAAGAAAAGAAAGCAAAACCAATGTTTGCTAGGCGCATTGACAGAAAGCCAAATTAGGGGCAGTCCCTTTTGGCATAAATGTTACAATAAATGTTCAATCAAAAGTTCAGTCCAATCAATCACATCCAAAGTTCATTCTTGATCTTCTTGATGAAGTGTAGGTTTTTGGCATCTTTCTGCAACAGTTCATTCTCTGGATATAAAAGTTTCAAGCTTCTTTCTTGAAGATCTTTTCTCGAACAAAATCAAAATCTTTGAAATTTTTTATAACAGTAAAATCTTAAACAAAAGTCTTGGATTTTTATAAAAATACAATCTCAACCAAAAAAAATTCAAAAATTCTTAGATTTTTAATTAAAAAACAATCCCCCCTGAAGTAAGTATTTAAAAAAAAATATCAAGTTTAGCTCAGAATGCAATGTTCAGTTATGGGGGTATATGTGTCAATTATCAAAAGAATAGAAAAATAATCAAAAACATAAGAAAAATTCAAAATAGACCTTGTATAGATCCAGATTAAAGTAATTTCTATCCCACAAGTATGTAGGACAGAATGCAGTAATATTTCACTTAGCCATTTGTAGCCAAGACTACAGGAAGTTGCCATAATATAAGAAGGAGAGAATTAGAATTCTATTTTGATGGGGAAATGTCATTCCCTTGTCTGATTTTTTCCTCAGGGATATAGGGAGCCAGCATGATAGTCAAGCTTTGTACTTGTTTGAGTATTTTGAAAAGAGTGTAGATACAAGGAAGTCCTACGACTTAAACATAAGTTAAGCGTCGCAACCTCGAGTCTCACTTTAATATTTCTTGTGTGCTCTATTGGCATTATTCAGGTTTAGTCTGTGCTCCTTGTTTTTATCCCTTTTCCTGGAATCAGACACAAACATTAATCACAGTCCTATAATATTTTATCAATAAATGGCAGGTTCCCATAGTTTAAAGCTTTTAGGCATATATTGATATTATAGCAAGAGTATATATATTAACTTGTATTACTGCAGGGAAAAAATAATATTAATTATGTGTACCTTCAGTACAAAAAATGAGAAAAAAATCAAATATTCTGATAAAAAAATAAAAGAAAAGAAATAATAAAAAATAAGGAAAAAATCGGTAATTCAATATATTCTTGAGAAAAAAAAAACCAGCATCCATTTGTCTATGGATTATTATCTCCAATTCTTATGATAAGATAGAGTCACAATTTATATGATAGGATAGAGTCAATCAGTCTCAGCAGAAGATGCTTTCTTCACATGTGAGCAATGAATCCAAGAGTCTCTTTCTCCAATCTTTATAGATGTTGGAGTAGTTAATAATATTTGGAATGGTCCTTCCCATGAAGGTTCAGTTGCTCCAGTTCGCTTGAAATTCTTGATATAAACTTTATCTCCTGGGTTCAGGTCATGCAGAGAAAAGTCTAATGGTCCAGCTTGTACTGCAGCTCCGGATTCATGAAGTTCACGTAGTTTGTGCTGTAACTCCTGTATATAGGAAGCAATAGTAATATCTCCCCCTAATAGCGATGTATAAGCCGGGGAGAAAGGCTTAGCCTGTATAGGCGGATGTCCAAAAAGCATCTCAAATGGTGAAATATGTAAGTCTCCTCTAGGCCTGCTTCTAAGATAAAATAGGGCCAGAGGGAGAATTTCAGGCCATTTTAAATGGGTCTCAGTGCATAATTTGCCAATCATAGTCTTAAGTTCTTTATTCATCTTTCCTACTATTTGGAGAGGAGAAAAAAAAACTGAAAAAGGTTAATTAACATCAACAAAATCAACACAATCTAAGAAGAATCATCTTTATTATACTGGGAAGTTCCCTGGGCACCCTCCTGAAGGGCACCTCTCTGAGGGTCATTAGTACCTCGAGTAATTTTTGGACTAGCGCCATTTCTCATATATTGTTGAGTATTATCATTAAAATTTTCTTCAATTTGAGCATTGTCATTAATTTCCCAATTCCTATTTCTATAATTCTGGTTTCTAAAGTTCTTATTTCTATATTCATTATAGTTATTTCCATAGTCATTATTATAATTTCTAGAATTCTGGTTTCTATAACCATTATCATAATTTCTATAGTTATTATTTCTAAAACTATTATTAAACTGTGTATTCCTTCCAAACATCTTAAGAAAGGTTCTACATTCCATCATTTTGTGGCCCTTCTTCTCACAGAAGTGGCAAGTAATGGATTGATAATTGGATTTCTGGAGAGGGGCAATTGTCGTTGGTTCATTATCATGCCCACTTTCTAATTTAGTTATCCTATCTATTAAATATCTTATTTTTTTCTTCATTTCCTCCATGTCATCATTATTTTCTTTCTCCTTTTCTTCGTTTCCCTTTAAAACATATATAGCTGTTTTTCGCAATTCTTCAAGGTCCATATCTGACCATCTTGGGCCTTGTGTTTTAAAATAATTTTTAATTACTTTGCAAGAATTGTTTACAAAGATTCTTCTAACTTGTCTTAAACTATTCTCTTTAGTTAAGTCCCAATCTAAGTATCTGTCCCCAAACTCGATAATTCTGTCCATAAATCTGGAGGGTGTTTCGTTTTCCTTTTGCTCAATTTTTTCCAGTTCCATCCACTTATCTGTGCTGTCTGCACATTCCTTCATGGCCATGAGGATGGCCTCTCTACAATGGTATAGTTGTAGATAGTCCTCAGGATTGTTATAGTCCCATTCGGGATCCTGAGATGGCCAATGTGCTGCATTACGCCCCCGGGTTTTGTTGACATGAGCAATTATTTTATTTTTTTCACGTTCACTTAAAAAAGCCTGGAGTAAGCTCTCAACGTCCTTGTAAGACGGATTGTACTGAAAAAATATGTCTCCCATCTTTTTTGTTACTAGAAAAGGATCTTGTTCATATGTGGGGATATTTCGTGTAAATTCATTTATTTCTTGGGGAGTAAACGGTATCCTATGTCTTAAAGTCACCACATCCCCATTTCGTCCTATTTCAGGTACTTCTCTTAGAGGAAACAGGCCTCTAGTTGAATTTTGCACCTGTGGGTCAGTTTGACAAGGACAGGTTTCTCTAGGAGGACAAGATCTCCCTTGCATTGGAATTTGGTTTTCTGTAGGAGAAGGAACATGAGAAGCTGGGATTGCAGGGGAAGGGTTTTGGGGATTAAATTCAGACAAGATTTGCACTACACAAGAGAAGCAGTCTGTTAACTGGGCTATAGGGAAGGTGTTTTCCATCTCTATTTCAGGGAAGGAAATTTCCTCATTCAAAGGTTCAGAAACAGGTCTGTTTCTGGTAGAGTGGTTGTTTGCCAATTGATCCTGTAAGAAACTTTTTAGATCTTCTTATTGGGCTTGCATTTTATCCTCAATTTTTCCTATTTTATCTTCCATATTTCCCATTTTATCCTCAATATTTCCTATTTTATTCTCAATATTTCCTATTTTATCCTCAAGTTTTTCTATTTTATTCTCAATATTTCCTATTTTATCCTCAATTTTTTCTATTGTATCCTCAATTTTTTCTATTTTATCCTCAATATTTTCTATTTTATCCTCAATATTTTCTATTTTATCCTCATTTTTTTCTATTTTATCCTCAACATTTTCTATTTTATCCTCAATATTTTCTATTTTATCCTCATTTTGTTTTATTTTATCCTCATTTTGTTTTATTTTATCCTCATTTTGTTTTATTTTATCCTCATTTTGTTTTATTTTATCCTCAATATTTTTTATTTTTTCATCTCTAAATATAGTATTGAGGATTACAAAAATGACAGTACCTATTAATATAAAAATTTGGAGGTATCCTTCATTCCTCAATGCCCCTACTTCTTCAGCTGCCATATAATTGTCAAAGAATGTAGTACTCATTTTTATATATATATTTTGTAATTTCACAAAACACGTGGGGAGCAGGGCAAAGCAACAAACTTTCCACAGGATTTTTTTTTTAATGCAGGAAGTTGTTCCTTAAGGGAAAGGATATTTAGAAACAACTCTTCCAGCCAGGACTTTAGAGTCCTGTTGCTGAGATTTTAAACAGCTGTTTTCTGTCTATCAGAGTCACACAGCTGGGAAGTACCTGAGGTCCGATTTGAACCCAGGACCTTCTGCCTCTAGGGCTGGCTCTCAATCCGCTGAGCTACCCAGCTGTCCCTTAAGATTAAAGGGAAGAAAAAGAAAAAACTGCTGATTCCAATTTAACTTAAGGAGAAAAGAGAAAAAGTTTTTTATACTCACGTGTTCTAGCAGCTGTGTCTTTAAGCCAAGTTTTTTGTTAAAAAAAAAAAGGACTAAGTGGTGAGACGGTATAGTAAAAAGGCAAGGAATTTCAAAAGTTTTATTGAGAGGATTCTTTAGACTCCCGTGTGGTCAGCCACAATGTGTGATATTATGGGCTTTGTCTGTAGTTTTAAAAATGTGTGTGATTGATTCACTATAAAAATGCTAAATATAGATGAGAGTAATCCTTTGAGTATGAGTTGGATTAGATGATTTAAAACTTACTTCCCTACTCCATGTTTCTTGTTCTTAATACATTGTTCCATTAAGTCTCCAATTTATATCTTGAATTTTTATTTTCTTCTCATTTGTTTCATTGTTTTATTGTTACTCAAGTAGGAACAAAAGAAAATCTATGGCTTTATTTTATTTTTATCTTAAGATCCAAATTCTTTCTTTCCTTCCATCTCTCCAATTTGTTGAGAAGGTAAGAAATACAATACCCATTATACATATGGAATTATGCAAAACATTTCCACATTAGCACTATTGAGAGGGGGAAGAAAAAGGAAGTTTTTAAAAGTATGCTTCCTTTTGCACTCAGTTCATTCATTTTCTCTCTGGAGGTAGATAGCATTTTTCATCATGAATCCTTTGAAATTGCATGGATCAGAGGCAGCTGGGTGGCCCAGTGGATTGAGAGCCAGGCCTATAGATGGGAGGTCCTAGGTTCAAAATCTAGCCTCAGACACTTCCTAGCTGTGTGACCCTGGACAAGTCACTTGATCCCCATGCTAAATATGAGAGTAATAAAGTAATACTGTGGTCACTGATTTTAAAATATTAGAATTTAAGTCAAAATTACTTTTTGCAGCTTTATTTACAAAGAGAGTAAAAGTGTAAAAGTAGATTAAAGAGACAGATTCCTAACAAGCCTACCAGCCTTTCTCCAGTGAAGTCTGGCTCAACCCCAGCAGAGGCTTCCCCAGGACTCTGTCTCCATGTGGATTTCCTGGTGATCCTCAACCAGAAGTCCTGGTGGTGTCATCAGCCAGGGTTCCACAAATGCAGCTTTCTCTAAAGCCAAGGTAGGAATCTCAGCCACTCACCCAGCAAGCCCATGCAGGATCCAGGGGAAATGTCTCCTTCAAGTTAGGAAAGAACTCTCTAGAACCAATCGCTCCAAATGCCAGGAAGGGAATCTCCAGAATCTATCTCTCCAAACATCAGGAAGGGAATGAATACTAGACCATGCTGATTTCTTCTTTTATGCATCTTTTTCCATGTCACTTCCTATCATTCCCCCTTCTCCCCTAAAACCAATGACAGTCTTTCAATTTGCCTAGCACTGCCCAAGGCGGGAGTGGGGGGTGGGGGGTGGGGGTGGGCGTGGGCAGTGGCTTTTGGAGGTATGAGTTTACTCTAGTAAATGGCTTTTGAACTCTTATACTTATTAATGGCAAGTAGGGGCACTTTAAGTTCTTGATTTGATTAGCTAAAATTAGACAAGGGAGTTAATCCTATCTAAAAATAGACCTGGGGAGAGTTAATCCTATCTTCACACCATTGCTTAGCCCTTACTGCTTTTCTGCCTAAGACTGAAGGTAAGGTTTAAGAAAAATAAAGAAATAAAAATTTTTTTAAAAATTAAAAAGAAATTGCATGGATCATTGGTTCAAGCAGCTAAGTCTTTTATCATGACAATATTATTCTTACTCTGAATAAGGTTCTACTGTTTCCATTCACTTCACTTAGTACATCAGTTCATGAATCTAACCAGGTTTCTCTGAAACCTCTCCCTTTGTCATTTCTTATAGCACAATAATATTCTCTCACAGTCATATAGCACAATTTGTTCAGCCATTCCTCAAGTGATGAACATCCCCTCAATGTCCAGTTCTTTTCCATTGCAAAAAGAACTTCTATAGATGATTTTGTACATATTGTTTCTCTTCCTTGTTCTTTAATCTCTTCTGGAAACAGTATTGCTAAATCAAAGAGCATGCTCAGTTTTATAGAAAGTTTTTGAGCATAGTTGGCTCAGTTCACAGCTCCGCTAACAGTAAATTAGTATCCTTTTTCTGCATCTCCTCCAGTATTTGTCATTTTCCTTTTCTTTCATCTTTGCCAATCTGATAGATGAGTCATGTTAAGTCAGAGTTGTTTTAATTTGCATTTCTCTTAATAGTGATTTAGGGGGGCAGCTAGGTTCAAAATCTAGCCTCAGACACTTCCCAGCTGTGTGACCCTGGGCAAGTCACTTAACCCCCATTGCCTAGCCCTTACCACTCTTCTGCCTTGGAACCAATACATAGTATCAATTCCAAGACGGAAGGTAAGGGTTTTAAAAAATAGTGATTTAGAACATTTCTATATGACTATTAATAACTAATTTAATCTAACTGCCCATTTATATCCTTTGACCATTTGTCAATTGTGGAATGTTTCTTATTCTTTGAAATTTAACTCAATTCTTTATATTTTTCAGAAATGAGACCTTTACTAGAAAACTTGCTATAAATTTTATTGCCCACTTACTGCTTTCCTTCTAATTTGACTACTTTGGTTTTTGTTTGTGAAATCCCTTTTTAATTTAATCAAAATTATCCATTTTACTTCCCATGATTTTCCCTCTTGTTTGGTTATGAACTCTTTCTTCCTTTATCCATAGATCTGACAGATAATTGGGATTTATAGTTTTTGATAAGTATTTCCAAACTGGTTAGCTAATGTGTACTTATGAATATATAATGTCAGGACTTTAGCATGGAATATGGGAATGAGGTTTAGGATTAATGTAATAAAGGAAATGCCCATGACACATTGGCATAAATTAATGCAAATAAAACTTGTTTTCATGTTGTGAATTTTCCACATTTAAAAGGTTGGATACATGATTTCACATCAAATATTTTAAGGAAATGTTTATTAGCATCTGAACTCATGAAACCCTAATCACATCATACTGTAAAGGTTAAAATTAATGGTTGGGGGGGCAGCTGGGTAGCTCAGTGGATTGAGAGCCAGACTTAGAGACAGGAGGTCCTAGGTTCAAATCTGGCCTAAACCACTTCCCAGCTGTGTGACCCTGGGCAAGTCACTTGACCCCCATTGCCTAGCCCTTACCACTCTTCTGCCTTGGAGCCAATACACAGTATTGACTCCAAGACAGAAGGTAAGGGTTAAAAAAAAAATAATGGTCGGATGATGATTATATTAGATTATGTGATCACCAGTATTTATTATATCTTGAGTCAGAAATTTATTTACAAACAGAGAGGAAACAATAAAGAAGAGAAATGTGAGGGGGATAGAGAAATTATCTATCCTATCAACCTAAATGTCTTACTCTGGGTCTCCTTAATCCAGGCAGAGATTAATTAGCTCACAACCAGGAAGGCTGCTAGTGAGTAACACACAGCCTACTCCAAGATGGAAGCTAGTCTCTCCAGAAGCTAGGAAAGGGGTCAGCTTTTTACTCACCAAACAGAATAATCCAAGAGTCAGAGACCAAGTAGAAGCCTAACTCAGAGCCCACAATCTAAGCTGTAGTCTCCAGTGAAGCTCCTTCAAAGACTATCTATGACTATCTCCAGAAGACAATCTCTTCAGACTATCTTCTCAAAGACAATCTGCCCTGAAGGAGTTTGAGACTTGCTTTTTATGGTAACTTCTTGCCCCTTCCCATCTTCACAGGGGCCAATCACAGTTTCCAAATTGTCTAGCCCTGCTGGGGGGGAGGGGAAAAGGGGGAAATATCTATAGGATTGACTTCTCATCTTCTTATCAAGGTTAAAGTTAAATTCTCATCAACAAGATTCACAGATCCTTGGCTGATTGAATTTCTAAGAGTGTGAATTCTCTTAAGTACCTTGCCTAGCTTGTCATACTAAGTAGGGTGTTTAAACTTTTGTTGATTCAATTAATTCAAAAGTAGACAAGGGGGAGTTAATCCTGTCTTCAGTCCAGTGAGGTACTAAGTAGGAGTACTTAAAGTGGTGTTAACTCAGGATAGGAAAAAAGAGTAAAGAATTCTCTTTCACAATACGGAGTAAAGTCTAAGAAGTGTTGCTTTCAAAAATTCAAGTTGGAAATAAATTTTGGTTCTGTTCTTTCTGTTTTATAACACTTTTCACCTTAAGGCAAGAACTATTTTGTTTTCTCTTTTTATCCACAGTACTTTGACAATTGTAATAGTCAACAATTATTTGTTGAATTAAACGAATGCAAATACAGAGGCTGTTTGTACCTGAAATTATTACTTAATTGCAGTAAACTTGATTGAGTTGTCAAGACTAGCAGAATTTTGTTCCAAATTCTTGATGTCTTTTCATGTTCTCCACATTCTGTTCTATAAAGATGGGTTTGTTTTCAGTTTCCGTACTATGACTGCTTGAATGGATCTCTCAATGCAGCTATAATTTATATTTAGTTTTAACCATATAGCTGTGAATAAAATCCCAAAGCCAATATATGATTACATTTTAATTTGCTGAATGGTCAGGTTCTGCCTGATGACTTGTTAGTAGAAAGGTTTGTTAATTTCTGAAAAGTGGTATGACTTATGAGTGACTCACATAAAAGTGACTAATGCTCTGAAGTACTCTAGAATCAACATATGTTGGGTTCAGCAGTCCATATGCAGGATGCCCAAATATTTGCCAGAACTGTATTAAGTGGAATAGTAGAATGATAAATCCTAATGAGTTTTCACTTCAGTTCAAAGGAATGCCTATCAGTTCTCACTGCTTTGTTGATGCTTTCAATAAGGAAGCCTTGAGAAAGCTACATAGAACTGTAAAAAGTTTAAAGCTTTTGTATAAGGAATTTCTTCTTTGCTGTACTAAAGTCACCTATGGAACAGTGTGGCATTCTACTACTTATCAACTAAAAGACACAGAAAAGTCAAATACATTAAATGAATTAGTATGAAATAAGAGAGAAGAATATTAAATGTTTTGATGAGATTTCACTCTGTATTGAATATTACTTAAAGTACCATACCAAATACTATACAGAAATAGTTTAAAATCTAGGTATTTCATTGCAGCAATAGCTAATGCTTCACATTCTACTATAGGGCAATTGAACTGCTCAACCTTATGGAATATGAGGTTATTTCTTTTTTTCTTATATAGCACATCATTGCCATTGTGGATTTCTGGATAGATATCACACCAAAGCCAACAGGTTGGCCATAATTTTCATCTTATTCTCCTATCCTCTGGGGGGTAGATGCCTTCTCCAGGATTTTCTTCTCTACTTCTCTACTATAGTAGCTATGGCACTCAGAGCTGCAATTTCTTTGGCCTTCAACTCTTTCTCCTTCTATCTCAGTACTCTTTTGTCTCAGCCCAGGGCTGCTTTTGCCTGCTTTAGAAATCTCAACAGCTCACTCCTGAACCAACAGCAGCTGCTGTATACCCCCATAGCAAGCTGACTATAACTATGCCAAGACTGCTAAGACTAAACTCACTACCACATAATTCAATTGGTAGAACAAAGAAAATGAAAATGACATCCTTTTATGAAAACTCTTGAAGCTGTGCCATTAACCTGTATCAGTGCACCAAGTAGTTTATTTTTTTTGTCCATAGCTTCTCCATAAATTGTAGAAAAATATTCCTTTTGTTATAGAGATATTGTGAAGACTGAGATAGTAAATGATAAAGTGTTTAGGTATCATATAACTTCTTAATAGGCTAAGAATAGAAACTAGGGTTTTTCTGCCTATGGATGTTTTTAATAGATATACTAATTTTACTCCAGCCATTACAAGAATGTATTATATACAGTGGGATAGTTGCTCAATGCAGGTGAAGAATGCTTTCGTTTGATGTGTTTTGGAGGAAACACTGCCTTTGAAAAATTTACTTTTGATGTAGCTCTGAGGGGCTTAACGCTCTTGGGATACTATATTAACAAAATAAAAATAATTTTGCATAAAAGGTGATAAATAGTAGCTAAATGCCTCACATAGCTTTAAATGATCTTGGAGTAACATCTAAATATATCTTAATTGAGAGGAGGAACGATTCTTTTTAAGACAAAACTAAAATTTGAAATAATCATATTTTTTTATATATAAAATTAGATACCTTTCCTGATTTCTGGTCATCTTGACAAATTATAGCATTTTAGACTTGAATAAGTAGGACTCTTAAGATTCTGATTCCCTATTTTTTTTTGTCCTTTTAAAGCTCAGTTTGAGTTTTTTTTTTTTATCTTTGTATAGACCTGTGATCTGAGCCCCATCCTTAAATAGAGGTTCTGGGAGGAGTCATTCAGTATGAGAGAGACCCCAGGGGCTAAGGATATTTCTGAGGTGTGAGTTCCAGGACTGAAGTAATTTTCACGATGAGGAGATTGCTGGGGCATGTGCAGAAGTCCTGGGGAATGTAGCCAAATGGAAATGAAGAGAGTTATGTAATGACATGTTTGGAGGAGGTCCTTAATTTAGCCCAATCCTTAACCTGATCAGGAATTTCTAGTATAGAATCTACAGGTAGTTAGTCATCTGTCTATCTACCTTTCCCTTAAAGACCTATTTTAAAGGAACCTAATCCCTTCTGAGAAAGTCTGTCCTACTTTGGGACAGCTCTAACCATTAGGAAGTTTTTCTTGAGTAAGACTAAAAGTAGCTGGGAGTAGTGAATAGAGATCAGCTATTGTCCTGAAGTCTTAGGTTAATCATCTAACGGTTGTTAAAAGACGTATATATCAGGCACTGTGCCAAGCACTGAAAATACAAAGAAAGGCCAAAAAAAAAATACAATTCACTGCACTCAAGGAGCTCACTTTCTGTTGGGGAAGACAGTATGCAAACAGGGCACATATAATAAACAAGATAGAGGCAGGATGAATTGGAGATGATTAAGAGGGAAGGAACCAGGATTAAGGAGGTTAAAGAATGCCTTTTGTCAAATTTAGTTTTTTTATTAGATTTTAGTTCAGACAAGAAGGAAATCATGGAATACATGGAGACCAACTAGCAGGCTTTTTGTACTGATTCAGATGTGAGGTGATGTAGGTCTATAGAGAAGGAGGCATATGTGAAAAGTATTTTGAAGGTAGAAACAGCAAAATTTGATCTCTGGTTGTGGAGATGGGAGACAGTAGAGGTCAAGGAATAGATAATGACTCCTAAGTTACAAGCTTGGGTAACTGAGACAGACTTTGTCCAAAATAGGACAATAGTAGGAACGTTTATGTGGGGAGGGAGAGATGGATTTTGAAGAAAAGAGAGTAAGTTCAGTTTGGGACATATTGAGTTTAAGATTTCTATAGGACCTTCAGTTCAAAATATCCAACAGGAGATGGGAGACTGGAAATCATTAGAAAGCTTAGGGGGCTGGATAAATAAATCTGATAATCATCTACCAAAAGATAATAGTTGAATCTATTGGGGTTGATGAGATTACCAGGGGAAATAGTAGGAAAGAGAGGATCCAGAAGTGAACCTTGAGGGAGACAGTTATTTAAGCCTGTTTCTGTAAAAGTGTTTTGTGTTTGTGTTCATAAAATTCCTATGTATGTCTTGGTAAATGGACTCCCAGAAATGTTATTCATTTGCTCAATCAACAAGCATTTATTAAGGGCTTACTATGGTGTCAATCACTTTGCTAATCACTGAAGATATCGTTCATTGGGTATGAGGCTTTGTGACCCCATTTTATCACCCCCATTTTGGAGTTTTCTTAGGAAAGATACAGGAGTGGTTTGCCATTTTCTTCTCTAGCTCATTTTACAGATGAGGAAACTGAGGCAAACAGGATTAAGTGACTTGCCTAGGGTCACATAGCCAGATTTGAAATTAGAAAGAGTGAGTCTTTCTGAGTCTAGGTCCAGTACCCTATCCATCGCACTACCTAGCTGCTTCAAAATTTTTGTAGCAAGATTCAGATTTATGATTTATTATCTCTCCCCCCCTCCCCCATCTCACATAAGAGTTCATGTTAATTTTTTTTCTTCTTTAGGGAAGTGGTTGACTCAATGGTTCAGCATTTTAAGGTAACAATATTTGGAGACCGGAGACCAGTTTATGATGGTAAAAGAAGCCTCTATACGGCTAATCCACTTCCTGTAGCAACTACTGGGGTAAGAAATGCATACTAGTTGTAGTTTTTATTAACATATATATTTACTGAGCCAAAAACAGAAAACAAGACAAAAACCCAGGACCAGAAAAACTGTTCATACTGTGAGGAAAAATGTCAGTAGGAAAAAAGTAAGAGGAAAAATGAAGAATGACTGAGGGCAAGGGGAAATCAAAGAACTCTTGACAGCACCCTTAAAGGATGTGGCTAAAAAGTTATGAAAGTTTATGTGTAAAAATTACTTTAAATATAACTCATTATATGATATCTCTTGGCTTTAAGCATTTTCTTCAGCCATCTCCCATGCTTAGAACTCTCCCTCATCTCTGCCTCCTGGCTTCCCTGGCCTCTTTTAAGACTCAGATAAAATCTTACTTTCTATAGGAAACCTTTCCCAATTTCTATTAACTCTAGTGCCTTTTCTCTATTGATTACTTCATATTTATCTTGTCTTTAATTTAATTTAAATTATAATATATTATAATAAATACAATACATATTTAATATTTGTTTAAATTAATTTTAATTTAACTCATTTGATTAATTAAATAAATAAAATTTAGTGTACATGTAATTTAAATTATTTAAATAGATATAAAATAATACATAATAATATAATTAATTAGATTAAATTATAATTACTTTTTATAAGATTTAAAATTTTATCTCCCTTCATTAGATTGAGTCATGGACTGGTTTTTGGGTTTTTTTGGTATTACTAATACTTAGTACAGCATTTGGCACATAATGGATACTTAATAAATGCTTATTGACTATTACTAAATAAGTTTAGTTGACTATCAATCTTTATTAGGTTTTAATAGCATTTAATTTGAAATTTGTTATGCCTTTGAAAGTTGTCTTACATTGCTTAAATTTAAAATGCTTATTTGGTATGTCCATATGAATATTAATAATATGTATTTTAAAAGTTTTATTTATATCTTTTAATAGTACTTCATTTACCATATTTCCTTGCCTTCTCCCCTTTCTGAAAGCCATCTGCTCTAAAATAATTTTTTAAAATGCAAAAAAACAAAAACAAAAAAACAAGTTAAACCAAATTAAACAAGCATCAACCTTATCCAACATTATATGTAGCATTCTTGATTTCTTCCCAGCCTCTTTAAGGAAGATATATCATACCTCTTCAATGACAAGCTTGGTCATAATTATGCAGTACTGAGTTTAAATTTTGTTTTAAATTTCTATTATAGCCATTGTATGTATTGTTTTCTTGGTTCTGTTAACTTCACTTTTGCATCAATTCATATGATTTCCTGTACTTCTCTATTTTCATTGTTTCTCACATCACATGATGTTTCCATTATATTTTTTGCACTTTTGATTGGTGGCATCTATTTTTTCTTGTAGTTCTTTGTATGTAAAAAAATGATAGTATAAATATTTTGGTTTATTGGCTCTTTTTTGCCATTGCATTTTTGAACTATGTGCCTATCAGTGGTAGCTCAGTATCATAGTGTATGGACATTTTAGTTACTTGTTTAGCATAATTCCAAATTGCTTTCTGGAATGTTTGGATCAATTCCTAGCTTCACCAGCAGTGCATTAGTATGTTTGTCTTTACAAAACTTGTCTCTTTACTATTACCTTTCTTTTTCATCTTTGCCAATTTTCTGGATGGTAAGTGAAGGAAGCAACAAGAGTTGTTTAGATTTGCATTTTTCTTATTAATGATTTGGAATTTTAAAAATATGGATATCATTATACTTTTTGAGAACTATTTGTTGATATCATTTGGCCACATTAGGTATGTGGAGAATTATTATCTCTTACATATTTACATGAATTTCCTATGTATCTTGGATAGCTAACCCTTAATCAGAAATAGTAGATGCAAGTATTAATTATATATTCAACTGCTTCCTTTCTTATCCTTTTACATTAATTTAAAAAAATTAAAACCCTTACTTTCTGCCTTAGAAAAATACTAAGTATTAGTTCTAAGGCAGAAGATCAGGAAGGGCTAGGCAATTGGGGTTAAATGACTTGCCCAGCATCACATAGCTAGGAAGTAACCGAGGCCACATATGAACCCAGGACCTCCCTTCTCCAGGTCTGATGCTCTATCCACTTAGCTGCCTAGCCACCCTCATTAATTTTCTTGAATAAAAGCTCCTATGTAAATTTGCACTTCTGCTTTATTGACTTTGTAATTATCACTCAGATAGTCTTCAGTAGTTGCTATGAACCCTCCTCCCCCCAATCAATCCTTTTGCCAAACTTGTAGTGATGAACTTCCCTGACAATAGTCTGGCTAATTCCCCTACTGAAGACTCTTTAAATTCTTGAATACTTGAAGCCGTTTTGGTACAGGATAGGGTTTATATTCTACTGACATAACAATTGTAGTGTAGTGTCAGCCCCAGGCCATGCATGAAGCATTGGGCTTTAGTGGAAAACTTGTAATTAAAGATCAGAGAACATGTGTCTGTCTTGTTAGGTTTTGATTTGGCTCTTTTTCTCCCTCAACAGGTGGATTTGGATGTTACATTGCCTGGAGAAGGTGGAAAAGATCGTCCTTTCAAGGTGTCAATAAAATTTGTGTCTCGGGTGAGCTGGCATCTGCTGCATGAAGTTCTGACAGGACGGGCTTTACCTGAGCCAATAGAACTAGACAAACCAATCAGCACTAACCCTGTTCATGCTGTCGATGTGGTGCTACGACATCTACCCTCCATGAAGTGGGTTCTCTTGTTTTCTTTGTATTTTTAAGTGAGAGGTGATTTATATAGCTTTTTCTTTGAAGGATCCTCATTAATTTTCCTTTGTTGATCAGAGATAACATGAATGTATGATCCTCCACAGTTACAGATGGTTTTCCTTCTGGATTTGAAATCATGTTCCTCATTGTGTCTATCGTATTTATATTCTGATGGCTCTTTCTCTTAACTCTAAACCAATTATTTTTATAGTAGATTTTATGCCTTAATAATATTTTATATGTTATTTCACTTAATCCTCACAAAAACTCTCTGTTAGGCAACATGTTATCCCCATTTTGCAAAGGAAACTGAAGGTTCTGACTTGCCCTAGGTCACATAGTAAGTGGTAGAACTAGGATTAGGATCTAGGTTTCCAGTTTCTCAATGTGATTCTTTGTATTATGTTGTAGTACCTTTATTCCTATATTTAAACATATTTTAAAATCTCTTTACCTGGTTCCTCATTTACATTTGTCAGGGATTGTACTGGGCACTAGCTTACAAATACAAAGAATGAAGCCTCTCTTAAGGAACTTATATAATTTATATTCTAAAGGTGAGTCTAAGAACATATATAAGTATATACAGAATAAATATAAAGAGAATAAATACAAAGTAGTTAGGAAGTGAGGGCAAACAGCATTGAGAAGGTGGTATTTGATCTGCCTCTGAAAGGAAGAGAAATGGTCAGTGCAAAGGCATGGAGACTGTGGGAATAGTTAGTATTAGGACTACAAAGAAGACCATATGGAAAATAGATCACAGCACACAGTAAAGGTAATGATATAGAATGGTTTAGGATATAAAGGGTTTTTAAAGCTAAAAAACAAAAACAAAACAACCCCTGCTCTTTTTCCTAGGAGACCTGTGTTACTGCACTTACTTCTTCCCATGGTTATGTCCTCCTGCATCATTGAACATCAGACTATGGGATCTTCAAACCTCCTTTGGCATGTTAAGATAGAACTCCAAGATCTTTTAAGTCCCTGAGCCTGAGTTGGCCAGGTCTGAATACTGTTTTACTGAGGTCAGCTCTGGGATAATCTGGGCTGCTTTCTGCCACCTAGGGGCGCTTTGACTCTCCAGAGGCTTCCTTTCGTTTTTTTAAACACTTACCTTCTGTCTTAGAATAAATATTTAGTATTAGTTCCAAGGCAGAAGTGTGGTAAAGTCTAGACAGTGGAGATTGAGTGACCTGTCCAGGTTCATACAGCTAGGAAATGCTTGAGGCTAGACCCAGGATCTCCCATCTCCAGGCCTGGCACTTTATCCACTGAACTACCTCACTGCCCTTATCCATAGGATTTCTTAAGGGAGCTCTCTGTTCTTGTAGCCTCAGGAAACAGAGCTTTCCAGGCTGCATTTACCCCTGTTTCTGGTCACTGCTGGTACCAGCAGGCTTGTTCCTGTTACCCTTGAGATTCTAGTTCATCTCTTATGCAGTTCTGGGGTAAAAGTCATCACTTAGTCTAGTGTCTCATTGGATTTCTTAATCATTATCATTCTGTCTGGTGCACACTTTAGGTTCTTGCCAGAGTATGGATACTAGGTAGTCTTCCTCCTGTTCAGCATTATCTTGACAGAAAGGCTGATGGTCTTGTCTCAATCCTTATCCTTCTCAAGCTATCTTCTGCTTTAACACTGTTGACTACTCTCTCCTCCTGAATTCTCTATGTTTTTGTGAAAAATTTTTCCTATTTCTCCTTTCTGACGTTACATCTTCAATCTCCTTTGCTGCCTTATCATCCATATGGTGCCCTCCTGATGATAGGTGTTCTCCAGAGCTCCATCCTAAACCCTTTTCTTCCTTTATTGAGCTTCTCTGGTTTGAATTGACATCTCCATGTTGTTGATTCCTGGATCTGTAAATCCAGCCCCAGGTTCTCCCCTACAGTCTCCCATCCCCAATATTCTATTGAATAATTCAAACTGAATATCTTTGAGGCATTCAAAGTCAACATGTCTGAAACTGAATTCATTATCTTCTCCCAAAACCCATCTCTTCCAAATTTCCCTATTTCTGAGCAAGGTACTACCATCTATCTTATACCACATTAATAATCTTCACCTCTTCACTCCCCTTCACCTCCTGTATGCCTTTAGTTGCTATCTCTTGTCATTTTTATCTTCCCAATATATCACATATCCAACTCCTTTGCATTTATATAACTGCTACCTTAGTTTATCACTTCTTGAATAGATTATTATAAGACTGTCCTAATTGGTCTTTTTATCTCAAGTTTATCAACTTTCTAGTTCATCCTACATATTACTGTCAAGTGATTTTACTTAAACATAGGTCTGACCATATGTCTTATCTACTCAGTTAACTCTAGTTATGTGCCCCCCCCCAAGATAAAATATAGATTTCTCTGTTTGCTTTTTTGTCATTCTTATAATAAGTCTTTATAAGACCTGTCATTTCAGGCATTACTTCACATTCTTTATTTAGTCTTATTGGACTTCTCTCTCTTCTTTAACCATGACACTCCAATCACCTATGCTTTTGCTTTAGCCATCTCACATACCTGGAATGCTTTCTTCCTCCTAGAGTCCCTCATTTCTTTTAAGATAGAGCTAAATAACATAAATGAAATTTTTCCTGATTTCTACCCCTCAATCATTGCTATTGCCCCTTTCTCAAATGACCTTGTAATTAATTACTTTCTATATATATTTTATCCATTACATTTATATTTATGTTGTGTGTATATATATTTACTTATTGCCTCTCTCATTAGAATGTAAGGTCCCTATGAGAAGGGATGATTTCATTCTTTGATTAATTGAAAAGTGGGGGAGGGGCACGGATGGGGAAAGAGAGAAAAGGAGAAGAATGTCACAAAAATCCCATAAAGGAAAGACTCTTCAGGAGATGGTCATCAGGGTTGGAAGCAACATAGAGGGATAAGAATGACAATGTAGTCAGTTGGGGGTGGGGGGCAGGGAACAACCAAACTTGGGATTTCACTACCAAATAAGTAAACTTTCAATTCAAGTCAACATCTCTTCTGCAACTGAGAAACTTCGAGAGTTGTCTGGAGCCCTGAGAAGTTAAATGATTTGCCAAAGGAATGATAGAACTTGAACCTAGGTCTTCACAACTCCAAATCTGCTCCTCTAGTTACTTTGCTTGCTACAGTAGAATCTAAATTAGTGGTATGTTAGTTAGGATTGACTTGAATCTTTATTGTGCTATTGCCTCATATTTAGCTTCACTATAGGAGAATACTGACAGGCCTTTTTTTAATAGTAGCTTTTTACACATCAATAGTAATATATAACACAGCTAACATTCTCTTACATTCATGGAAGTCTTGAGTTTTTAACCCAGGTGATTTTTTGGAAAATAAACACTCATTCAACTAAATGATAATAAATAATGACCTAACATTAAAGTATGGCGGATAGTTAAATTCTATTTGGGTTGTGTTTCTTTTTCCTGGTTAGGAAATGATCCTTTTATTTTCATATATTTGGCATTTCTGTTCTTTTAGCAACATAATTTTATATGTTACAGTTACGGTTTCTAATATATTATAAAGGTTGTTTAAAGATTCATGTCAAAGACCAGTTGAACAAAAAGTGATTTATTTTTCTTTTTATAGGTATACTCCTGTTGGCCGTTCTTTTTTTTCTGCTCCTGAAGGATATGATCACCCTCTGGGAGGAGGCCGAGAAGTATGGTTTGGATTCCATCAGTCTGTTCGACCTGCCATGTGGAAAATGATGCTTAATATTGATGGTAAGGAACCCGATGGTAGATTGAATTTTTGGTGTGACTTGTGTAATGTGTACTTCTGTTGATAAAACTACAATTGAATTTTTTTTATGATAAAACTTTGTCAAACCAGGAAAAAGAACCACAGCATTCCAAAAAAGCCTTTTAAAAAAACGAACTTTACCTGGGGTGTACAGATTCTTCCCATTTAAGTATTAAGCATAAAGTTTGCATATGAGAAATTTCAAACTGTATTGTTATGTTATTTCTATATGACTCATTTTTCTCCTTTTATCTCTAATAAGCAAGTGTTTATTTGTGAAATTTGTATATTAAAGCAACAAACTTGAAAAATCATGATAACCAAAAATATTAGGTCAACTGCCACTTTATAATACAGTGCTCTTTTCAGCCACACACACTTGATTCTTTTTGTGAATCATAATGTACTTTTATTCTTACAAATCTATTGATGAGATAAATTTTCTGTTTTAATTACTGAATTTAGGATTAGTTTTGGATATTTGATAATATAATACTTTCAAAGGTAGGGAAAAATCCACAAAATTCCAGAACCCTGGGCAAAAAGTCACTTAATCCCTATTACCTAGACCTTTTGTCTAGCTATTACCTAGCTCTTCTGTCTTGGAGCCAAGGTAAGAGATTCAAAAAAAGACAATTATCAAGTGCCAAGTCCTAAACTAGATACTCAGAAACAAAGATAACTACATTCTCTCAGAGCTTATAAAGTAATAAATTACTTTGTTACAGAATAATATACTTCGATGATGAATATCATATATAACCTGATGGAATATAATGTTTCCATAGAGGATAAGTAAACCTCATTTCCCTCAAGAACCTTTGAATAGGCACATCAGAAATTCAGCAAGCCTGAGCTGGAAAACTTTATTTTAGCATTGTTTTTTGAGCCCTTTTTTCAAAAAATTTTGTTTTACTTATAGAAAAAAGTAGGCAGAGTAAATAACATGTAGAATTTCATTACTTTATAGTTAGAGTTGGCTAAAATGGCTCCTTTGGGAAGAAAAACACATTTAACCAATAAATATGTCTAGATAATAGTGTTGTAGGTTTTTTCATGATTTTCATTATCTTAGATTCAAGGAGGAAAGCTCAAATTTAAAATTAGAAAGCAGTTTGAGGTAATCAGCTTTATATCAGTTATTGGAAATATAAAATTGCCCTTTTATTCTCCTGTACTTGTGGTATATAGTAGTGAGACAGTTACTGACTAGGCTTTTTCCTTTTCATGAATTAACCTGCATTTTGGATTTTAGCTCAACCTACAAATAAGGAAGCAGTTATTATAGAGCTGAAATTTTAGATCTCTTCAATTATTCTCTTATACTGTCATTTTACATTGAAAAAATGCTATTTTCTTTCTTTTAGCACATGAGTTTACTTGATTAAAAAAAAGTATTGCCTGCTTTGTGTCAGGCACCATACTAGTTTAATTATTGAAATTCTGGAAAGATAGCATTTCTTAATTTTAAGTTAATTAATTTATTAATTGACTGTTCAGAACACCTTAGTCTGATTGGTTGCCCCTTTCTGTTATCCAGTAGGAAAAAAGCCTTTCTCCTCTTGTGCTGGTCTGTGTATACCACTTGTGACCTTACCATTCAGTCCTTCCTCTGGATATTATTAGACCTCTCTGGTTGGTAAATAGCCACTAAGGAGATAGACTTAGAGATCTTACTTCCTTTCATTACTTCATGACAAGAGGAGTGGGTGTGTTCTTGTTGGTTCACCTGTAAGATGCTAGCATATTCTGCCACCTAGCCAGACCATTGTACTTTAAATGATTTCAGCATACCTGCTCAACTCAATAACTAGAGCTTGTTGACTTCCCTTAACCACTAGAGTTCTAATTTATAGATAAATAATGGGCAAGTCTCCACCCTACCTCTAACAATAGCCAACCCAGTGAAATGCCTTGAGGCCTGGGTCTAAATTGCTATAACTTAGAACTGGCTCACCTTCAAAACCTGAGGTTCAAGAAAAATTTCATATAAAAATTAATTACAAGTCAACATTGTTTCCTCACTAAGCTATAGAGAGACAAAGATAAAAATAAAATAAGTCTTGTTCTCACCTCTGACTACTTCAGATATAAGGATAGGCCTCATGTAAGAAGTGGCACTTGAGCAGTATTTCTGAAGAAACTAGAGATTCTATGAGGCAAGCAGGGTACACTTCTTGGACATAGGAGAAAAGGTATAGGAAAGACTAGAGATGATAGATACAATATGGTAGAAGGAGATTGACAAGTAGGCCAGTTTGACTAGAACAGAGTGCCTGAAAAAGTAATGTGCAGTAAATTTAGAAAGAGTAGGCTAAGGAGAGTCAAGATGGCAGCTTAAAGACAGCGGCAGCTTAAAGACAGCAGCAGTTCAGACCTCCCTAAACCCTTCCTCATCAAATCAAAACCCCAATGCTTCGAGGGGACTAAAAACCAAATATAACAACAGGACAGAGCTAGGGAACCTTCCTCCTGGACCCAATTTAAGAGGTATGCCCCACAAAAGCCTGAATTCTAGAACATGAAGGTTTAGGAAGAAGGAAGGTCCCAGGACCCCTCACCCACCTACAGCACTGAGCCTCCTGTAGTAGCTGGAACCTCTGGATGGGCAAAGGCACTAGTCCAGAGGGAGTACCTTGTCACCACCAAGATACTCCATCTTGGTTCTCACACACATACACACACACACACACACACTTCTGGAAGTTTTAGCCTCAGGGTACATCCAGCTTTGTGAATCAACTCCTCCCTGGCTCAATCTTGTCAATATAGCAGATAAGAAGCCTTCAGAGGGCAGGGAAGCTCAAGCTCCAACACCCCTCCCCTACAGACTGATCTGAGAGCATTGCTGACTAAGCCCCAAGGGCAAAAGCTGCAACAAATTACAAGCAACAACCTTGACAACAAGGTGAGAAACCCAGCTCCTTTTCAACTTCTGCTGTCAGCTGGGGAAGATCTGACTAACCTGATCAATCAGCAGAACAGAGAATAAGCCCCTTCAGGACATAACCGCCCAAACCCACTGATCCAGCACATAATGAGAGGAGAAAGATTACAGGCCACTACAGGCGGGGAAAAAGGGGAAATATGAGTAAACAACAGAAAAAGAAAAAAGAAATTACAATTGACAGCTTCTATCCAGGCAAATGGAAGAGAGGAGGTTTAAGGAACACCAAACAAAAGACACAAAAACTCCAGGGATCTGGACACAGGCTTTGGAAGAACTCAAAATAAAATTCAAAAAACAATTAAGAGAGGGTGAAGACAACTGGGAAAAGAACTTAAAAAGCAAAATAAATCATCTGGAAACAGAAAATAGTGTCTTGAAAGCCAAAATTAATCAGCTTGAAAATGAGGCAAAGGAAAAGAAAGATCTGTGAATTTCAAAACTACTCCACCCTGTTCAGACCATTCTTTGGAGGATGGGATTTAGCTATTTCCTGATTAATGACAATGGAGATACTTGGAGTAACAGAGTCAGGTCTTGGAAACTGCAATCTCCACCCTACTCAAGTAGAGATTAGGAAGCTGCAGCAAAACTCAAGATTTAATTATTTGAGAATATGGCCCTCAACAGACATGTGAAAAAAAAGGACAGACCTCTGGGCGGTCCTAAGTCAAGCTAGAGCCACCATTGGCACTTGTGAGGCACAGGAAGTGAGGTAGGGAACAGCCTCTGGAATTCGCTCACTTCCTATAGACAGGGCAAGACGGGAGTTCGTGCTAGGAGCTTGAGCTGGGAGGAGGTCCGCAGACAGCTTCCCTTCAGATTGGTCACATGAGTCAAGGACTGATTTTCTTCTATACCTTGGCCCTTTGGGCCTAAACTCCTTCTCTCCCTCTCCCTTTTTCTTATTCCCATTGTGATTAAACCACCATAAACTCCGTTCTGACTTGAGTGTTTCATTTTAGGAATTTCATAAGTAAATTCCTTGGCGACCATAAATTAATATTATAACAACCTTTAAAGGTGATTTTCACCTTAATAGTTCAGAAGAATGACCAAAAAGCCAGTAATGAAATTCAGTCTTTAAAAACTAGAATCCAACAACTTCACAAGGCAGCAGCAAACTATAAAATAAAAATAAAAAAGGAAAAATAAAATCAAAAGAATGAAAAAATTGAGGAAAATATGAAACACCTCATCCACAAAATGGAAGATCTAGAAAACAGGTCCAGGAGAGACAACTTAAGAATCATTGGACTACCGGAAGATCACGACAAAAAAAAAATGCCTGGACATCATTCTACAGGAAATTAACCAAGAAAACTGCCCTGAATTTCTCGAGCAGCGGTTCTCAACTTCTCAATTTGTAGCAATGAGGATACATAATGTATATCAGGTATTTACATCCTGAATCATAACTGTAGCAAAATTACAGTTTTGAAGTAGCCACCAAAATAATTTTTTGGTTTGGGGTCACTGCAACATGAGGAACTGTATTGTGGAGTCATGGCATAAGAAATGTTGAAAACCACTGTTCTAGAGGAAGAGGGAAAAGTAGAGATTGAAAGAATCCACAAATCACTTCCTGTACTTAATCCCCAACTGACAATACCCAGGAATGTTATAACCAAATTCAAGAACTACCAGACCAAGGAAAAAATATTACAAGTTGCTAAGAAGTCATTCAGACGGATACCATGGAACTATAGTTAGAATAACACAGGATCTGGCTGCATCTACACTGAAGGACCTAAAAGCATGGAATGTAATATTCCCGAAAGCAAGGGAATTAGATTTACAATCAAGAATCAACTACCCAGAAAAACTGACTATATTCTTGCAGGGGAAAGTATGGTCATTTAATAAAATAGAAGATTTCCGAGCATTCATAAAGCCTGGACTTGAACAGAAAATTTGATGCCCAAACACAGAACTCAAGAGAATCACCAAAAGTTAATTAAGAAAATTACCTTTTCTTAAAAAAAAAAAAACATATTTTTCTTTTTTAAAAAAAGGTACTTTTTCTTAAAAAAGGAAAAAAAAAACAAAAACTTTTTTTAGGGACCCAATAAATTAAAATTATTTGTATCTCTACAAGTAAAAAGGATATTGGTAACTCTTAAAATTGTTATTATCACCTGAGTAGCTAGAAGAATTATACTTAGAAGGAACAGTGACAAACTGTATAGAATGAAATGCCAAGACACATATAGCGCATGGCAGGAGTGGGGGAGAACACCAATACACTGGAAGGGTAAAGAGGTTGGAGACAGGAAATACTTAATTCTTTATGTGCATTGAAATTGACTCCAAGAAGGAAGTACAATCAGATCCATCAGGGTAGATAATTGATTTGTGCCCTATAGAGAAGTAGAAGGATAATAGGTGGACTGGTGGAGAGGGAAGCAATACAAGGGAGTGAGAAGGTGGGGGGTAGTTTAAAAAGACTGTAAAGAAAACAAGAAGTGGGGGTAGAAAGGGAAGTAAAATAAGGGTGGGAATTAGGGGGACTGACTAAAAACAAAACTTTGGTGTAGAAGGTAATAGTGAAAGAAGAAAGGGCAGGACTAGGAGTGGAAAACAAAATGTTGGGAAATATACTACTGGGAATCATAACTCTGAATGTGAATGGAATGAACTCATCCATAAAACACAAGCAAATAGCAGAGTGGATTAGAAACCAAAATCCTACCATATGTTGTCTACAAGAAACACACATGAGGAAGATAGACACACATAGGATAAAAGTAAGCACATGGAGCAAAATCTCTTGAGCATCAACTGAGAAAAAGAAGGCAGGAGTCGCAATCATGATATCTAACAAAGCCAAAGTAAAAATAGATCTAGTTAAAAGAGATAGGGTAGGTAATTACATCCTGATGAAAGGCATTATAGATAATAAGAAAATAGCAGTACTCAACATGTATGCACCAAATGGCATAGCATCCACATTTCTAAAGGAGAAACTAGTGGAGCTCAAGGATGAAATAGATAGAAAAATTATACTAGTGGGAGACCTGAACCTTCCTCTATCAGAACTAAATAAATCAAGCCAAAAAATAAACAAGATAGAGGTAAGATAAGTAAATTAAATCTTAGAAAAATTAGAGTTAGTAGATATGGACAGAAAAATAAATAGGGACAAAAAGGAATATACCTTTTCAGCATCACATAGTACATTCATGAAGATTGACTATGTACTAGGGCATAAAAACATTGCAAACAAGTTTAAAAGAGCAGAAATAATAAATACAACCCTTTCAGATCACAATGCAATGAAAATAATTATTAGTAAGGGTACATAGAGAGACAAATCAAAAATTATTTGGAAATTAACACAATTCTCCAAAATTGATTAAAGAACAAATCATAGAAACAATTAATAATTTAATTGAAGAAAAATCTATGGGATGCAGCCAAAGCGGTACTTGGGAAAATTTACATACTTGAGTTCATATATTAACAAATTAGGGAGGGCAGAGGTCAATGAATTGGGCATGCAAATTAAAAAATTAGATTGTGAACAAATTTAAAATCCTCAGATGAATACTAAATTAGAGATCCTTAAAATTAAAGGAGAAATTAATAAAATTGAAAGTCAAAGAACTATTGATTTAATAAATAAGACTAGAAGCTGGTGCTTTGAAAAAACAAAACAAAGTACTGATTAATTTAAAAAAGGAAAGAAGAAAACCAAATCAATAGTATCAAAGATGAAAAGGGAGACCTCACCTCTAATGAAGAGGAAATTAAGGCAATCATTAAAAACTCATTCCCAATTATATGGCAGAACATATGCCAATCTAGGTGATATGGATGAATATTTACAAAAATATAAATTGCCTAGGTTAACAGAAGGAGAAATAGAATACCTAAATAACCCCATATAAGAAAAAGAAATTGAACAAGGCATCAAAGAACTCCCTAAGAAAAAATCCCCAAGACCAGATGGTTTCACAAATGAATTCTATCAAACATTCAAAGAACAACTAATCCCAATATTATACAAACTATTTGACAGAATAAGCAAAGAAGGAGTTCTGCAGGTCAAAAACCGAGAAAGAAAACTATAAACCAATCTCCTTAATATAAATGCAAAAATCTTAGAGTACTAGCAAAAAGACTCCAGCAAGTGATCACAAGGGTTATTTATTATGATCAGGTGAGATTTATACCAGGAATGCAAGGATGGTTCAATACCAAGAAAATCATCCACATAATTGACCATATTAACAAGAAAACCAACAAAAAATCACATGATTATCTCAATAGGTACAGAAAAAGCCTTTGACAATACAACACTCATTCCTATTGAAAATGCATTAAAGTATAGGAATAAAGGGCCTTTCCTAAAAATAATAAATAGTATATATCTAAAACCATCAGAAAATATCATCTGCAATGGAGATAAACTAGAAGCCTTCCCAATAAGATCAGGAGTGAAACAAGGATGCCCATTATCATCTCTATTATTTAACATTGTACTATAAGTACTAGCAGTAGCAATTAGAGAAGAAAAAGAAATTGAAGGTATTAAAATAGGCAATGAGGAGACCAAGCTATCACTCTTTGCAGATGATATGATGGTCTACTTAAAGAATCCTAGAGAATCAACCAAAAAACTAGTCTAATCAACAATTTTAGCAGAGTTGCAGGATACAAAATAAATAAGTCATCAGCATTTCTATATATTTCCAACACATCTCAGCAGCAAGAATTAGAAAGAGAAATTCCATTTAAAATCACCCTAGACAAAATAAATACTTAGGAATCTGCCAAGACAAGCACAGGAACTATATGAACACAACTACAAAACACTTTCCACACAACTAAAACTAGATATGAGCAATTGGAAAAACATTAACCGCTCATGGGTAGGATGAGCTAACATAATAAAAATGACAATCCTACCCAAACTAATTTACTTATTTAGTGCCATATCCATTGAACTACCAAAAAACTTTTTTACTGAATTAGAAAAAATCATAACAAAGTTCATTTGGAAGAACAAAAGATCAAGGATATCCAGGGAAATAATGAAAAAAAATGTGAAGGTGCTAGTTGTACCAGATCTCAAACTATACTATAAAGCAGTGGTCATCAAAACAATATGGTACTGACTAAGAGACAGAAAGGAGGATCAGTGGACTAGTCTTGGGCTAAGAGACCTCAGCAAGACAGCCTATGATAAACCCAAAGATCCCAGCTTTGGGGGGGGGGATCCACTATTTGATAAAAACTGCAGGGAAAATTGGAAGACAGTATGGGAGAGATTAGGCTTGGATCAATATGTCACACCCTACACCAAAATAAACTCAGAATGGGTGAATGACTTGAACATAAAGAAGGATAAGTAAATTAGGTGAACACAGAATAGTATACATGTCAGATATTTGGGAAAGAAAAGATTTCAAGACCAAGCAAGAGTTAGAAAAAAATTACAAATGTAAAATAAATAATTTTGATTACATTAAATTAAATGTTTTTGTACAAACAAACCAATGCAACCAAAATTAGAAGGTGTGACAAGGAAATCACTTTAAAAGACTGATATATATTAATTTAAGGTCGCCAAGGAATTCAGCTATGTAATTCCTAAATGAAATCTCAAGTCAGCAGTCAACCTTTTATGGAGTTTAATTACAAACAGGAGGAAGAAAGGTATGAGTGAGTGAGAGAGAGAGAGAGAGAGAGAGAGAGAGAGAGAGAGAGAGAGAGATGCAAATCAAAACAACTGAGTTATCACTTCACATCTAGCAGATTGGCTAACATGACAGCAAAGGAAAGTAATGAATGTTGGAGGGGATATTGCAAAGTTGGGACATTAATGCATTAATTTGGAACTATGCCCAAAGGATGCTAAAAGACTGTCTGCCCTTTGATCCAGCTATATCACTGCTGGATTTGTACTCCAGAGAGATAATAAGGAAAAAGACTTGTACAAGAATATTCATAGTTGAGCTCTTTGTGGTGGCAAAAAATTGGAAAATGAGGGGATGCCCTCCAATTGGGGAATGGCTTAATAAATTGTGGTATATGCTGGTGATGGAATACTGCTGTGCCCAAAGGAATAATGAACTGGAGGAATTGCATGTGAACTGGAATGACTTCCAGGAATTGATGCAGAGCAAAGGAGCAGAACCATGAGAACATTGTACACAGAGATGGATACACTGTGGTACAGTCGAATGTAATGGACTTCTCCATTAGTTGCAATGCAGTGATCCGGAACAGCTTGGAGGGATTTATGAGAAAGAACACTATCCACAGAGGAAAAACTGTGGGAGTAGAAACACTGAAGAAAAACAACTGCTTGATTACATGGGTCAAGGGGCATATGACAGGGGATGTAGACTCTAAATGATCATCCTAGTGTAAACATCAATAACATGGAAATAGGTTCTGATCGAAGACACATGTAAAACCCAGTGGAATTTTGGGTTTGCTACGGGAAGGGGGAGAGGGAGGGGAGAGAAAGAATGGTTCTTGTAACCAAGGAAAAAGTTCTAAATTGACTAAATAAAAATTTTTAAAAATAAAGGAATAGGAAGATGATAATCCCATTGTATTCTAAAAAAGGGGGAGGGAGGGGTTAGGCTAAAACCTACCCTTAAAGGACTTTAACAGACAACTAGAAGAGTTTGTATTTTATCCTAGAAGCAATTGCTAGCCACTGGAACTTTGGTAGGTGAGAAAGGAGGTTGTTCCTAGTCAGACTTGTGCTTTAAAAACATAAAGATAGGTTATAGAAATAAAAATAACCTTATTTGTTGATGATATGATGGTTTATTTAGAAAATCTCAAGCAATTAGATAATTGCTTCTGAAAAGTTGCAGGCTTTAAAAAAAACCTCAAAAATCAGTTGTATTTCCAATCTGAGGAACAATCTCAGAAAGGGAAATGTATAAATAATGTGGGGGTCAATTTTCCAAAGCACCCAAAGGACTCATTTATTCAATTATAAAGTGCTCCTTAAATGAACAATTTAAATAGAGGAATTTTTTGTTTAGTGCTTATGACTGGGCTGTTCCAATATAATAAAATAATAAAAATGATATTTTCAGAATAAATTTATACTCAGTCCTTTACCAAATAGATAATCAGAGAATATGAAAGGAAATGAAAAGAGGGAAGGAGGAATAGCACTTCCCAGCCTCAAATTATATTATAAAACAATAATGAAAAACATTGGTATTGATTAAAAAATAGAAAATAGATCTTTGGAACAAACACACCTGTATTTGGAATTCAGTAACCCAGTGTTAGATATATTGGAAAACATAAATTGTTTACAAAAGAACTTTCCCTGTTATTTTTTTAATTGCTGGGAGAAGTGGTAAGCAGACTGATAGGAATTAAGTTTTGACCAACACCTTGCACTGTTTCACAATTCATTCACAATTCACAATCCATCACAACGGATACATTGACCTTAATATTAAAGATTATGCTACAGTTGGGCCCATGTCTGCAGGAATACCTTTCAAGACCTACCATGGATAACCAAAACCACAGATATAAACAAAACTCCTGCAGACTCCATATAAATGTGCTCTTTCTTTCCCTGCTCCTGTCCCTCAGCTTGGGTAGTACCCCTCCCCCCAGAAAAAGTGAAAGAACTGACCTAGGAAGACCAGCTGGGAGGATTAATTTGAGTAAGTGAAACCAGGGAAAGCTAAACTACCCATTGGGGAATGGGAGTAACTACTGTATTTTAAAAATTAGAAGAAAAGCAGATAAGCTTAATAGCTGCAGGTAGATATGTTCTTAACTAAAGGAGGGTTAGAGGCAATTACAAAAGATAAAATAGATAATTTTTATTATAAAGAAACAGAAGAGTCCTGCACAGATCGAACTAAAAGACCTGTGATAAGACAATCAGCTGAAGGGAGGGGAAAAAAATCTTTGTATCAAATTTCTCTAACATAAGGAATTGATTGGTAACCAAGAGATATAATATAAACAACAAAAGGTATGACTTTTCTTCCTGAAGGTAAATCTAACTTCAGACTCTTGCTAGCTATTTGACCCTGGGGGGCAGCTTGGTGGTTCAGTGGATTGAGAGCCAGGCCTAAGGTCCTGGGTTCAGATCTGGCCTCAGACATGTTCTAGCTGTGTGACCCTAGGCAATCACTTTTTACCCCCACTGCCTAGCCCTTACCACTCTCCTGTCTTGAAACCAATACATAGGATTGATTCTAAGGTTGAAGGTAAGGGTTTAAAAAAAAAAGGAAAAAGGAAAATAAATATTTGTCCTTGGGCAACTCTCTTAACCCCGTTGGCCTTAGTTTCCTCATCTGTAAAATGAGCTGGTGAAGGAAATGACAAACCACTCCAGTATCTTTGCTAAGAAAACTCCAAATGAGGTCATGAAAAGTCTGACATGACTGAAAACAATTGAATGTGATCAAAAGCTACTCACCAAGAGATAAAAAAAGGTTTTAAAGATAAATTCTCAAAATTAACCTTATGAAAGAATGTTCCAGATTACTAATAATAAGAGAATTGCAAATCAAAAACTTTAGGTTTCACATTATATCTTAAAAATTGACAGTGTCAAAAAATGAGCATAGCCAATGTTGATGGGATTGTGGAAAGATAGGCACACTGGTACATTGTTTGTAGGGCTGTGATTTGGACAACAGTTTGAAATTATGCAAACAAGTAACTAAAATGTCTCCATCCTTTGACCTATAAATTTCAGTATTAGGTTATCCCACAAGAAGGCTATTAATAAAAAAAATTCCCCATATATGACATTATTTATAACATTACTTTTTTAAGATAGCAAAAAATTGGAAATAAAATAGATGCCTCGTATTTGGGGAATGACAAAACAATATTTAGTACTTGAATGTAAGAGTATTACTGTGCTATATGAAATTATGAATGTTAATACAAAGGCTTGGAAAGATCTACATGAACTAATAAACAGAGTGAAATAAGAAAAGCAAGAAAATCATAGAAACACAATGAAAATATTTTTAAAAATTGATATTACAAATTACAAAAAAAGCATAATTCAAAAGAAGACACTCTGGAAAAGAAAAGAAGAAAGAGATACTAGAGGAAACTGTTGGTGTAAAAATGATAAGAGACATCAATAAAAACTTATTTTTTAAAAGGAAAAAAGCTTCAAATACAAAAAAAGAGAGGGCTGGTTAGGCAGCAGTTAATTTGAAAAAGACCTGAAGGTTTTTACTGATCTACAAGTTCAGTGTGAGTCAGTGTGATAAACAGTCAAGGATTTTTTTTTTAATTAAGCACCAGTTATAAAATTAGTTTATTTAATACAAGAACTTTTGAAACTATTTTCTTTTATCCAGTTTGAAACTTTAAAAAGTAGAATGGAAATAATTTTGATTATTTACCTCACTAAGCTAGCAAATTTCTGTTCTCATCTAGTTCATAAATTTGGTTACCAAGGAAACCAAAACCTTCATTTGCCAGCTGTTGTGGGTACACGCTAGTCATTCAGTAATTGATTTTGGTAGGCACTGGCTACAAGCTTGTGTCATTTAAGTTGGTAAGGCTGATGCATGATTGAAGAATGTTTTGTTATATTAGGTTCTTAAATGTGTTTACCATTTCAAGACTCTGAACTTTAAGAATGCTAGCTATTTTATAATACTTGTCAAGTTAAACATAGATTATAATATTGTATTTTGAAGTTAATTTAGACATAATGTACTGTTGTTGATCCCAGGTAGTGATGGAAACTATTTTAGTTCATTTTAGCCTGTTGCATAAGCTCATCAAAAGTCAAATTGTAACATGTTGAAGATATCATGTCTGTCGCATGTTATCTTGGAGACATATTACATTTGTAAATATTTATTTGTAAAAGTGAGAAAAAGAAAGAATAAGCAGTCTATCTAAGAGGTCTCCAATCTTAGCTGAGTCTTTATTCACTTGGGGTTTCTTAAGAGATTTAAGATTAGAGATGAGCTGGAGAGAGCCAGAGACTCCTGCTTTACCTGCTGGCCTTTTAAATTTATCCAATCCCTTCCCCTAAGATTTTTCTAACTGGCCAGGATTTCACCACAGTCTTCACACATCACATAATAAACCTTAATGTCACTTTTTCTTAGCCACCTAGCTGGTATCTCTGAATCCATCCCTACAGGCAGCTTTCCCTCAAAAGCATTCTCTTTAACTCTCCCAGTTTTTAGTCTTTCCTTCTGGTACCTTCCTTACTGCCTACAAACACTTAGGTTCCTTCTATTTTTAAAAAATAAATAAACCACTTGATCCTATCATCCTACTCCCTTTGCACAGCTAAATTCAGGGGTTTCTGTCTGCTCTACTCACAGCATAATCTTAAAAAACTTTCTTTTCTCGTTTGTTCATCCTTCTTCCTTTTACTTCATGACACTGCAATCTGATGACTTTACTTAATTGAAACTATTTTCTCCCAAATTACCCTAGGATCTTAATTGCCAAACCTAATGGCCCTTTCTTAAACTTAACCTTTTTGGCCTTCTCTACATTCTCCTCCTAACTTTCTTACCCTGGAACATCCCTCAGTGTCTGTGGCGTTCTTATTTTAGGACATCTCTCCACCTTGCTTGTCTTTTTTTCCCTTAAAGAGAATGCTTTTTAGTGCCTCCCTTTTTAAAGGAGGGGCCCAGACCAAACAACCCTGATTCTTTCTCCTACAGCCTTTGCTTCTGACTGTTTTTCACTATCATGCCCCAACATGGCACTTAGGGAAGAGTACCAGGAATTGGGGAAGAGGAGGGGAAGTTTCAGCTTCCTTTTTTATATGTATCTGCCTTTTCTGCTATTAAAAAGTAACCTCCTTCTGAGCAAGGGAATGGCTTAGCACAGTGCCTAGCATATAGTAGAACTTAACAAGTGTTTCTTATTTTTATCTTGCTTTGCCTTGCCTTTTTGGGGGGGAGGGTGCGTCCTTTGACACTGCTAACCACTTTGTGGTTTCATAACACCATTCTCTTGGTTCGCCTGTTACATATGCTAATGCTTCTTCCTAGACTCCTTTGCTAGTTTATCACAAATATACTGCCCCCTAATTATGGGTGTACACCAAGGCTCTGGTCTTTGCCCTTGTCTCTCATTTGTTGTTTTTGATGACCTTATCAGCTCTCATAGGATAAATTATCTCTTTGCAGAAGATTTCTAAACCTTTATCCAGATAAAGCTAGATTTATCTTTCTTTTAAGCTCCATTCCCATATGACCAACTGCTTATTGCCTCAAAAGTACATATCCTAGAGAGTGATGGTGAACTTTTTAGAGACCAGTACCCAGATTGCTCCCTTACCACAGACAGGGGAGGGAGGAAGCACTCCCATTGGGCTGCTGGGTAGAGGAGTGGATGATGTGAGAAATGTCTTCAGGTGCAGTAGAAAGTGGGAGGGGAGCATCCTCCTCTGGCATGGGTGCCATAGATTTGTCAACCCAGTCCTAGGGGCAGCTAGGTAACTTCATGGATAGAGAGCTAGGCCTAGAGAAAGGAGATCCTGGGTTCAATTCTAGCCTCAGATACCTCTTCACTGTATGACCCTGGACAAGTCACTTAACCTTAATTGCCTAGCCCTTATCATTCTTCTGCCTTGGAATCAATACTTAGTATTGATTCCAAGGCAAAAGGCCTAAGAGTTTAAAAAAAAAAGTAAATGTCATATAGATATCTAAAATTCAGTATGTCTGTCGACCTGAAAAAAAAATACAGGACCACCAAAGTATTTACAAGAGAATATATCTTAATCAGGACAAGGGAGACAGTGCTTTTATGGCCACTACATGAAGTCTTATACACACATACCACACAGAACCACCCAGCTCTGAGATTCTGGAAACACTGTCTTGGGAAAACACCAAGAATGAGAATTTCTGTCTAACTAAAGAACTTGCAGTTATATATAAAATACCTTATGGAATATAACCAGAGAAGCAGACTGATTACTTAGGAGCTTGGGAAAGAGTTTGTAGCCTGAGGCTAGAGTATCTAGGAAAACCTATATGCAAAGAGAAAAACTAAGATAAAAAAATATACTTAAGATTTGACTACATCCACTGCTCCTATCCAGGGTGCTCAATAGGTGCTTGATGGCCTATTGTTTAGTCTGGGACAAGGGTCTGTCTAGGAGTTTTCTTAAAAGCAAATTCCCTTGGATCAAAGGTAAATTAGGTGTTAAATAAAACAAGGTTGTCAGAACTGCCTTATTTTTGTTAGTTATTGCCCTCTTTTGACTGCTCCATCTAGTTTTGTAATCTCAGAGTAATCTGTGCCTTCTCATCCTTACCCCCACTTATCTAATTGGCAAATGTTGTTGATTCTACTTTCATATAATTTCCCTTCCATTTACTCTCATTTTTTCCTACCCTAATTTGTTTTTCACTCACTTTATCACATCTTCTAATCCAGATAATTGAAACAGTTTCCTGATTTGTCTCTTTGTTACTAATCTCTTTTTCCAATCCTCCTCACAGCTGTCTTAAATCATTTTCTTAAAGCCATCAGTCTTTGTTTCTTTTTGTTCTCAGGAAACTCCACTGATTCCCTGTTACCCCTAATGTCAATACAAGCTTCCCTGTTTGGCATTTAAAATTTTTCACAAATTGGTGCTAATCTACCTTTCTGGTCTTATTATGTATTACTCCTTTTCATAGACTCTTTTGTCCAACCACATTAGCTTTCTTGCTTTTCACTTATTTTTCTAGATCTCTCATCTCCATATTTGGAATCTGTTCCTTTCTTACAACTACTTTTTAGAATTTGGTTTCATTCAAAATTTAACTCAAATATGACTTTATACAAGAATGTTTACTTTTTCCCCAAAAAATGATTGTTATGTATTTTGCCTGTGGTTTATATTTATGCATATTTATGTAGCTATTTTCTCCCCCTATAGAATATAAGCTTTTTGAAGGTATGGATTGTTTCATTTTTGTCTTTATGTTCTCACTGCCTAACTCATGGTAGATGCTTGTTGGTTGATTGAGCTAATTTGCCTCTCACTTTCTGGTAAGGAAATTGAGGTTAATGTAAAACTAGTGCAAGCATTTCTGTAGTACTTCACAGTTTGCTTAACAGTTTCCATATGGTAACTTCTTTGATTCTCCCACTACCTTGGGAGGTAAGGAGGTTGTTATTGTCCACATTTTACAAAGGAGGAAATTGAAGCTGAGAGGGAACATGACCTGCCCAGAGTCACTCAGCCAGTTAGTGACTGAGGATATATTTAACTGAGATTGTCCTCACCTCAAGCCCATTCATTACTCTATCCTCTGTATCATCTGCCTATGAATTACATTCCTGTGATGAGGCTTAAATGAGATGCTTTTCCTAATTCAAAGCAAGTTTTATCTATTACTGTCATCTCACATTATCACAAAGCTGGTAAGTATCAGATATAGGGTCTAAATTTGGATCTACTCAAAGAGTATTCTCTGCATTAGCCTATAGCCCCAATTTAGCAGTTAGTATAGGTGCTTTTTAATTATTTTTTGTTGAATGAATTTAGGTGGCATTTAATCTTACTCTTGAAGGATGGGGTAGGATAGGATTTCAGGATGTTGAAATGAAGGGAGAGGTTGCATGCCAAGAGCTAAAATGGTAGAGTAAAGAATGCTCTGGTCCCCCAACCCTCCATGCACACACAAAAAAGAAAATAAGTCACCTCAAAACAAAAGAAAACTGGGGGAACATGTCTCACTGGGGTAAGAGGAAAGAGTAACCAAGGTAGCACAGCATCTGTGAGAACCTGCAGATCTTGGAGTAGTCCATGATTCTGAGGCAATGAAGCTACAGAATAGGAAGAAACCTAGCCAGAGCCATTCCACACAGGTAGAGAAGGCAGGAAATCTACAAATTCAAACATGGCATTGGTCCCTTAGAGCTACAGGGATGCAGAGAGAGAGAGAGAGAGAGAGAGAGAGAGAGATGGGATCACAATGAACTAACCTCACTCCCACATGGTAGCAGAGTGCTTGGGGTAGCAGAGCCAAGGAGAGGAATACCCAGCCCAGGCTACTTGACAGGAGCAGAGAAGCAGTAGCATGGGTACCAGACCAGCCCACAAAACAATGGGGAAACTGGTAGCACAGGGTTTTGAATATATAGTGGGAGTAAAACAGCTGCAAACCTCCCCAGAGCATGCCAGTAGAGCCATCTCCTTGACAGATACAACATGAGGAATAAGGGCAGCCAATCCTAAATACCAGGGAGGAGTATTCCATGAGCTTGGAGCAGTGAGCCCTCTACCCCAGATATAGAGAAGAACCTCAACAGATAGATAAGATAAGGAGGGTGGGGAGGGAGATATACTTAGAAAAAGTTGTAAAAGACCAAAAAGCCTGATCTTAGAAAGTTACTTTAGTGACAGAGAAGACCAAAATATGTCTGAAGAGGGCAATAGTGCCAAAAAGGAAAGTATGAAAGGTTGTCAGGCCTCAAAGGCAGCTGGGTATCTCAGTGGATTGAGAGCCAGGCCTAGAGACAGGAGGTCTTAGGTTCAAAACTGGGCTCAGACACTTCCCAGCTGTGTGACTCTGGGCAAGTCACTTAACCCCCATTGCCTAGCCCTTACCACTCTTTTGCCTTGAAGCTAATACACGGTATTGACTCCAAGACAGAAGGCAAGGGTTTAAAAAAATATACCTAGAAGAACTTGGAAAAAAGTTAAAAAACCAAATAAGACAAGAATTGATAGAAAAACTCAACAGGTGGAGTGGACAATTCACTGAAGAAAACTAAGAAATAGAATTGACCAAATGGAAAGAGAAAAACCACTGAATTCCAACAAAATTCAGCAGCAGGAATTAGAAAGAGAAATTCCTTTTAAAATCACTAGACAATATAAAATACTTAGGAATCTATCCAAGACAAATGAACACAACTGCAAAACATTTTATACACAATTAAAACTGTATTTAAATAATTGGAAAAACATTAATTGCTCATGGAGATGTGCTAATATAATAAAAATTACTATCTTACCCAAATTAATCTACTTATTCAGTGCTATACCTATCAAACTACCAAAAAACTTTTTTATAGAATTGGGGAAAAATTATAACAACGTTCATCTGGAAGAATAAAAAATAAAAAATATCAAGGGAAATGATGAAAAAAAATATGAAGGATGGGGGCCTGGCAGTGCCAGATATTAAATTGTGCTATAAAGTAGTGGTCATCAAAACAATATGGTACTGGCTAAGAGACAGATGGGTGGATCAGTGGAATAGTCTAGGGGTAAATGACCTCAACAAGTTAGTGTTTGATAAACCCAAAGATCCAAGCTTTTGGGAAAAGAACTCAATATTTGACAAAAACTGCTGAAAAAACTGGAAAATGGTATGGGGAAAATTTGGTTTAGATCAACATCTTACATCCCATACCAAGATATATTCAAAATGAGTAAATGACTTAAATGTAGAGTGAAATCATAAATAAATTAAGTGAATGTGGAATAGTATACCTGTCACATCTGTGGGAAAAGAAGAAATTTTAAGACCAAGCAAGTGAAAGAGAATATTGCAAAATGTAAAATGAATTACTTTGATTATATCAAATTGAGAAGTTGTACAAGCAAAACCAATGCAACCAAAATTAGAAAGAAAGCAACAAACTGGGAAAAAATTTTATAACAAAACTCTGTCAGAGGTTTAATTTCCCAAATATATAAGGAACTAAGTCAAATTTATAAAAAATCAAGCCATTCCCCAATTGATAAATGGTCAAGGGACATGAGTAGGCAGTTTTCAGCTAAAGAAATCAAAACTTATCAATAAGCACATGAAAAAAGTGTTCTAGGGGTCAGCTGGGTAGCTCAGTGGATTGAGAGCCAGACCTAGAGTTCAACTCTGGCCTCAGACACTTCCCAGCTGTGTGACCCTGGGCAAGTCACTTGACCATTGGCTAGCACTTACCACTCTTCCACCTTGGAGCCAATACACAGTTGGCTCCAAGACAGAAGATAAGGGTTTTTTTAAAAAAGTGTTCTAAATCTGTCATAATTAGAGAATGCAAATCAAAGCAAAACTGAGGTGTACTACCTCACACCTAGCGTATTGGCCGATGTGACAGCAAAGGAAAGTGATAAGTGTTGAAGGGTATGTGGCAAAATTGGGGCACTAATACACTGCTGTTAGATTTGTGAATTAATCCATCCAACCATTCTGGAAGGCAATTTGGAATTATGCACAAAGGGCTTTAAAAAACTACCTGCCCTTTGATCCAACAATGCCACTGCTGGATTTCTACTCCAAAGAGATAATAAAGAAAAAGACTTGTACAAAAATATTTATAGCTGTGCTCTTTGTAGTGGCAAAAAAATTGGAAACTGTGGGGGGTGTCATTGATTGGGGAGTGACTGAACAAATTGTGGTATCTGATGGTGATGGAATACTATAGTGCTATAAGGAGTGATGAACTGGAGGATTTCTATATGAACTGGAAAGACCTCCAAGAACTGATGCAGAGTGAAATAAGCAGAACTGAACACTGGACACAGAAAGTGAAACATTGTGGAACTATCCTATATAATGAACTTTTCTACTAGTAGCAATGCAGTGATCCAGGACAATCCAGAGGAACTTAGAAAGAACACTATCCAAATCCAGAGAAAGAGCTGTGGGAGCAAAAGAAAAACATATGATCAATCACGTGATTCGACAGGGATATGATTGGGGTTTTGGCATTAAAAGAACACTCTCTTGTAAATATAAATAACATGGAAATAGGTTTTGAACAGTGATACATATATAACTCAGTGGAATTTCTTATCAGCTCCAGGAGAGAGGAAAGAGAGGTGGGAAAAATCATGAATCATGTAACCATGGAAAAATATTCTAAATTAATTAAAAGTTTTAAAACCACTGAAGAAAGTAACTCATTAAAAAAATAGGATAAGCCAAATGTAAAAACACAAAAACTCTAGGTAGAATATAAAATTAAAGTTGGACAAATAGAAGCTAATGAAACCATAAGACAACAGGAAACAAACAAAATCAAAGAAGTTTCAAGAGGGACAGAAACTACCTTACTGAAAAAGCAACTAGCATGGAAAGTAGATTCAGAACAGATAAGAATCGTTGGAATACCTGAAACCAATGATCAATAAAAGAGCTTGGACACCATATTACAAGAAATCAGCAGAGAAAACTGCTCTGATATTTTTTAACAAGGAAAGAAATAGAAATAGAATCCCACTGGTCACCTCCTGAAAGTGACCTCAAAATAAAATATCCCAGAACTATGTTAGCCAAATTCCAGAACTCTAAGGCCAAGGAAAAGGTACTCAAAGCTGCCAGAAGGAAACAGTTCAAATACAGAGGAGCCACAGGATTATGCAGGACCTAGCAGCTTCTACATCAAAGGACTGGAAGGCATAGAATGTAATGTTCCAAAAGGCAAAGGATCTAGAACTTGTTATGATTAAAATTCTCTGGAGACTGTATGTTAATTTATAATTATTTGTTAGTAAAAGTTAGAGAATTACATGATCACCTAGCCTCACCTAATTAATGTGTTTGCCACACTTGTCTATTAAAAAATGACCATGCAAGCAAGAATCTCCATCCCCAGAGTGTCGGGAGCCAAAAAGAAAGCCCCCTTGCTTCCACAGTCCTCTCATTTTTAAAGCCATTTATGTCACCCCTTCTGGGTCAGTCCAGGCCAGAGCTTAGTCTTCTAGATGCCAGGAGTTATGTGAGACTAGAGGCCAGCTTCTTCCTGGAGACCAGGGTTACTCATGCACACCCAGGCAAAGGGTGGGTCTGGTATGGACGAAAATGGCTATTTTCAAATTTTTCAAAAGGAATAAGGAGAATAATTTCTATAAAATTCACACTATTTCTCCCTCTCTCCCCAATGCTTTGGGAGATTAACATACTAGTCTCCCCAGTGAATCATCCCATGTATAATGAATTGGAAATTAAACAATCTTATCCTAAATAACAAATGGGTCAAAGAACAAATCATAGAAACAATCAACAATTTCATTAAAGAAAATGACAATGAGGAGACAGCATATCAAAATTATGTGATTCAGCCAAAGGAGTACTTAGAGGGAAGTTCACATCTCTTAATACTTATATCAATAAATTAGAGAAAGAGCAAATCAATGAATTGAGCATGTTACTAAAAAAAATAGGAAAAGAATAAACTAAGAATCCCCAATTAAACACCAAATTAGAAATCCTGAAAAACAAGGGAGAGATTAATAAAACTGAAATAAGAAAAAACCAAACCTCTGAACTAATAAATAAGACAACGAGTTGGCTTTATGAAAAAGTAGATAAACTCTTGGTTAATTTGATTTAAAGAAGAAAATAAAAAAGGTGGTCACAACCAATGAAGAATAAACTAAAGCAATTATTGGAAGTTATTTTCTCCAACTATATGCCCATAAATCAGGCAATCTCTAAGTGAAATAAATGAATACTTGCAAAAATATAAACTACCTAGATAAACAAGAGAGGAAATAGAATACTTAACCCCATCACAGAAAAATAAACTGAACAAACCATTAAAGAACTCCCTAAGAAAAAGGCCTCAAGACCTTTTGGAATTGTAAGTGAATTTTATCAATCATTCAAAGAATGGCTTAACTCTAATACTAAATAAACTATTAAGAAAAAGAGGGAATCCTTCCAAATTCTTATGAAACAAATATGGTATTGATACCTAAACCAGGAAGAGATAAAACAGAAAAAAGAAAATTATATGAACATTGACAGAAAATTTTTGCATAAAATACTAGCAAGGATATTACAACATTTTATCACAATAATAATATACCTCAATCAGGTGGGTTTTATACCAGGAAAGCAAGGATGGTTCAATATTAGGAAAACCATAACTATAATTGACCCTACCAATACCAAAAGAAATCACATAATTATTTCAATAGATGGAGAAACGTCTGACAAAATACAATACCCATCCTTTAATTTAAAAAAATAGAAAACATTGGAATAAAGGGAATCTGCCTTAAAGTGATAAATAGCACCTATCCAAAACCATCAACAAACATTACCTGTAATGGGGGCAAACTAAGATTTTCCCAGTAAGATTAGGGATAAAACAAGGATGTCCACATCACCACTGTTATTTAATTCTGTGCTAGAAATGCTTGCTATAGATATAAGAGCAGAAAAAGAAATCAAAGGAATTAGAATAGGCAATGAAGTCAAAATTATACCTAGAGAATCAACCAAAAAAAGAAGAGACATAATTAACAACTTTAGCAAAATCACAAAATACAAAATAAACCCACAAAAATCATTAGCGTTTCAACTTACTACTAACAAAATCCAACAGCAAGAGATAGAAAAGGAAATTGCATTCAGAATAACTAGACAATATAAAATACCTGGTGATATACCTACTAAAACAAACCCAGCAACTATATGAACACAATTACAAAACATTTTTCACACAAAAGTCAGACCTAAACAATTGGGGGGAGGGGGGATCTGATCATAGATAGGCCAAGCCAATACAGTGAAAATAACATGCCTACCTAAATCAATTAACCATACTAATCAAACTGCCCAGAAATTATTTCATAGAACTAAAAAAAAAAATAGCAGCAAAATTCATCTGAAAGAAAAAAAGGCCAAGAAAATCAAAGGAATTGGGGGGGGGGGTGATATGAAAGAAAGAGACCTAGCAGAAAAAAGCAGAAATCTCCAAACTGGTCCTGGCTAAGAAATAGAATGGTGGATCAATGGAATAGATTAGGTAATGATAACACACGGTGGTTAATATCCATAGCAATTTAGTGTTCAGTAAATCCAAAGATCCAAACTTTTGGGGAAAGAACTCATACTTGACCAAAACTTCTGGGAAAACCGGAATGCAATCTGGCAGAAGTTAGGTACTAGACCATAGGGTTGCGATGGACTAACATCTCACAACATACATCAAGATAAATTCAAAATGGATACCTGATCTAGAAATAAAGGGTGACAGCATTTTCCAATATTCCTCTAAAATTGGAGGAATTTTAGAGGGATGTGGAAAAGTTTACCTATCAGACTTATGGGAAAGGTAAGAATTTATGACCAAACACAACATAGAAAACGTTATAAAAAATGAAATAGATAACTTTGATCACATTTTAGAAGTTTTGTACAAATAAAACTAATGCAACCAAGATTAGAAGGGAAACAACACATTTGGGAAAACCATTTATAGCAAGTATCTCTGACAAAAGCCTCATTTTTCAGTTATATAGAGAAGTGAAATTTATAGGAATTCAAGACATTCCCCAAATGAGAAATGGTCAAAGGATATGAACAAGCAGTTCTCAGAGGAAAACTATCCATAGTCATGTGAAAAAATGTTCCAAATCATTACTGATTAGAGAAATGCACATTATAACAACTCTAAGATACCATCTCACACCTACCAGATTGGCTAACTAACCAAAAAGAAAATTGCCTAAGTGTACAAAAGCAAGTCTTTTTCTCTTCTTTCTCTCCCTCTCCCTCCCTTCCTCTCCCACACACAATTCTTATAACTTCTGAATAAAATAAATTGGTAACATTGGAAAGGATAGGGCTTTTAAAAACCTATGATTTGCCCAAAGGGCACTAAAAGACTATCTGCCCTTTGATCCAGCCATAGCATTGCTGGGTTTGTACCCCAAAGAGATAATAAGGAAAAGACATGTACCAAAAATTCATAGCTGCACTCTTTGTGGTGGCAAAAAATTGGAAAATGAGGGGATGCCCTTCAATTGGGGAATGGCTGAACAAATTGTGGTATATGTTGGTGATGGAATATTATTGTGCTCAAAGTGGAGGAGTGCTAATAAAGTGGAGGAATTCCATTGGGGACTGGAACAACCTCCAGGAATTGATGCAGAGTGAGAGGAGCAGAACCAGGAAAACATTGTACACAGAGACTGATACACTGTGGCACAATCGAATGTAATGGACTTCTCCATTAGTGGCAATGCAGTGATCCTGAACAACTAGGAGGAATCTACGAGAAAAACCACTATCACATTCAGAGGAAACACTGTGGGAGTAGAAACATAGAAGAAAAAACAACTGCTTGATTACATGGGCCAAGGGTACATGGTTGGAGATGTAGACTCTAAATGAGCATCCTAATGCAAACATCAACAACATGGAAATAGGTTCTGATCAAGGACACAAGTAATACCCAATGAAATTGTGTGTCGGCTGCGGAAAGGGTGGGTAGAGGGGAGGGAGGGAAATAATGTGATTATTGTAACCAAGGAATAATGTTCTAAATTGACTAAATAAACTAATTCAAATGAAAAAAAAAACTATGATTCCTCTTCTGAAGGAGATTTATTTATTGCATATACCTTACATCACTATCTGCTTTTCTAATAGATCATTGACTTAGCAAGGAAAGCATTCTTTTGACAACCTTTCATTAAATGTCTATCTTTAACAAAGCATCGCTATTGAAGGGAAGGGGCTGTAGAAATAAGACATCTTTCCTTTTTAGTTATTTATTTTTAAGTCTTTGCTTTCTGTTTTAGTATCAATTTGAAGACCGAAGAGCAAGGGCTAGGCATTTGGGGTTAACTGACTTGCCCAAGGTTGCACAGATAGGGAGTCTCTTGAGGCCAGATTTGAACCTTTTGACTTCAGGCCTGGTATTCTATCCACTGTGCTATCTAGCTCTGTCTCCTTAACTCTATAGTGCTTAGAATCTAGTAGGGGTTACTAATTTGTTAAAAAGATACAACACTTAAAAGATGTGAACTTTACTTCTTGAAAACTTCATTTTAGTTATTGATTTTAATTCTTCCTTGACCTCTATAAGAGTTTTTATGAATATATGACAAATGATGTAGGTATAATAATAACAAATAATAAACTAGAATTTTTTCATTTCTCTGAGGTGGAAAAAGAAAGTGGCAACTAAAAAAAATCTTGTCAGCTTTCTTAGAAAAATCTACTTCTCCACAAAGGACTTTAAATAAATCCCTGCCCTTTGATCCAGCCATACCACTGCTGGATTTGTATCCCAAAAAGACCTGTACAAAAATATTCATAGCTGCACTCTTTGTGGTGGCAAAAAATTGGAAAATGAGGGGATGTCCTTCAATTGGGGAATGGCTGAACAAACTGTGGTATCTGATGGTGATGGAATATTATTGTGCTGAAAGGAATAATAAACTGGAGGAATTCCATGGAGACTGGAACAACCTCCAGGAAGTGATGCAGAGCGAGAGGAGCAAAACCAAGAGAACATTGTACACAGAGACAGATACACTAAGGTACAATCAAATGTAATTTTCTACCAGTAGCAATACAATGACCTAGGACAATCCAGCAGAACTTAGGAGAAAGAAGGCTATCCGCATCCAGATAAAGAACTGTGGAACCCAAAATGCATTAGAAAAATATATGATCGACCATGTAGTACGATAGGGATGTGATTAGGGTTTTGATGTTAAAGCATCACTCTATTGCAAATATGAATAACATGGAAATAGGTTATGAACAATGATACATATATAACCCAGTGGAACTGCTTATTGTCTTTGGGAGGGGGGGGTGTCTTGAATCATATAATCATGGAAAAATATTCTAAAGAAAAATTTTTTAAAAGAATAACGCCATTCATATTAGTTTAACTGCCACTTTTAAAATTAGTGTAGCATCATTGAAGGAGTTCTGGGTTAAGAGCCAGGCAGCCTATGTTTGAGTTCCAATTTTACCACTTGCTTCCCTTTTTCATAAGTCATTCAACCTTTTCAGGTCTCAGTTTTCTTATGTATACAATGAAATTGAACAAAGTATTTCTGTATATCACTTTCACTAAAATGATTTTGTACTGAAAAGAATCATAAAAAAAATTCATCCTTAGTATTTTAAAGATTATCTACCACTAATCAGGTTAGGATTGTGGTTTATGCTTAGGGCTTTAAAAACAAACCTAGAATTGTGTTAGTAACTTTGTTATATATGTGATGTTGATGAACTCTAGGTCTTGATATTTCTTTTAAGTAGCATTTGAACACTGTCCGAAGGTGAAGATAATAGATTTTAAGAGAAGATTTCTTGATGCTTTTTTAATATTTAATTTTTGAAGCATATTAATATTTTCCCAATTACATATAATAATGATTTTCAACATAATGTTTTACAAAATTATAAGATCCAAATCGTCTCCATTCCCTCCCCACTCCTTGAGATGGTAAGCAATTAGATCTGGGTTATATACATGTATTATCATGTAAAATATATTTCCGTATTGATCACTATTGTAAGAGAATATTTGTATGAAGCTAAAATCCCAAAATAAAAACACAAACTGACGTAAAAATAGTATGCTTTAATCTGCATTCTCTGGAGGATAGCATTCTTTGTGAGAAATTCTTCAGAATGCTCCTGAATCATTATATTGCTGAGAATAGGTAAGTCTTTCACAGTCAGTCATTGGATAGTATGGCTTTTTCTAGGTATGATGTTCTCCTGGTTATGCTTATTTTACTTTGCATCAGTTCATATAGGTCTTTCCACCTTTATCTGAAGTCATCTTGCTCATCATTTCTTATAACACAATAGTATTCCATCACCGTCATATACCATAATTTGTTCAGCCATTCCCCAATTGAAAGGCATGCCCTCAATTTCCAATTCTTTGCCACCATCAAAAGATCTGCTATAAATATTTTTGTCCAAATAGATCCTTTCCCCTTTTTTTGATCTCTTTAGGATAGTAGTGGTTTCACAGGATCAAAGGGTATGTAGTTTTATAGCCCTTTGGATGCAAATTGCCTTCTAGGACAGTTACATCAGTTCCCAACTCTACCAACAATGCATTTGTGTCCCAATTTTGCCACATTCCCTCTAACATTTATCACTTTTCTTTATTGTAATATAGAACAATATAATAGGTATGGGGTGGTACCACCTTGGAGTTGTTTTCATTTGTATTTCTCTAATCAAGAGTGATTTAGGAGATTATAAAGAATAAAAGAAGATCTCTTGACTCTTCAAAATTGCTTTTCTCCTAGTTTCTGCCACTGCCTTCTACAAAGCACAACCTGTAATTCAGTTCATGTGTGAAGTCCTTGACATTCATAATATTGATGAACAGCCAAGACCTCTCACTGATTCTCATCGGGTAAAATTCACCAAAGAGATAAAGGGTGAGTAGACATAGATGTCTTCCTCCAGAATAGCATTTACATATTGACCAAAAATGGAGTGATAATTACAGCTTTCTTTGACATTTTGTTTCATTGTCCAAGTAATGTTTCATCTTTTTCACATCACTAGTAAGAATATCCCTGTAACTGTCATGTGCATTAATATCTATAGCATCTTAGTTGGGTAAGGCTTTATTTTACTTCATCAGCAAGAAATTAAATAGTAAGTAATGAAAATATTCTGTGGTGTGTTTTTTTTTTCAAATTAGTATGATACGTTATTGTGTAAAATAAAATTTATGCCAACCAGCGTTTTGACTGGATACCAAACCTACCCCAACTGGAGAAGTTAAGGTGCTGGTGGGATCTAGCTTTTGCCATGACCTTAAAAACAGGAAGTTTGTCTTCCAGGTATGTTTGATTTTCAAAGCTGGAGTAGTTAATCTTCAATGGTGACTTAATCCCAAGTTTCTGTGAAATAATGTAATGTAGACTGTCAAACATAGTAAGGTCCTCTCTACTTCCTGCTTATTTAAAACCATTTGGAATGTGGAGCTGATCGGCCTTATTTCACATATGTTGTCCTGGAGCAGTGCAAACTAAGAGTATTTATAGTTGGTTATATAGTTAGCTACTGATTCATTGAAATCTTTTTTTTTTTAAACCCTTACCTTCCATTTTAGAGTCAATACTGTGTATTGGTTCCCAGGCAGAAGAATGGTAAGGGCTAGGAAATGGGGGTAAAGTGACTTGCCCAGGGTCACACAGCTGGGAAGTGTCAGGTCAGATTTGAACCTAGGATTTCCCCTTCTCTAGACCTGACTCTCAATTCATTGAGCCACTCAGCTACACCGCCCGCGCCCCCGCACCTCCCCCCTCCCCTGGTTCATTGAAATCTTAACAATTTTAGCTCTGTAGCAAAAACTTGTATAGTTATTTGAAATAGTAGTGCTGCAAATTAATTTTCCTATTACCTAAGTGGCACAGCTTCCATTTATTGTAACTGATAATACATTTACAAACTTCCCGTGCCCAAGAATAGATATATTTATGTTTTTAAAAACTGTTCTTGGTGAATGTGAATTTTGGTTCAACGTGTAAGACAATTCAAGCTGTCCTATAAATGTTTTAGAATATCCAAAGTTAAATAGTACTGAGAAGTAATGTCTCCTTCTTCCTCAATAGACATTAACACTGTGCCTGTCATTCCAAGAGGAAATCATTGTAAGGCAACATCAGAAGTGAAATTTCTCCTGCTTTGAAAATAAGCATTTTAATTTTATCTTAAGAAGTGCTGCTCAAATGTTGAAACAAGAAACCTTTATTTTATCTTGCTATTATGTCATTTCCTTTATGTGATTAGCATTAACAGCACAGTTTGCATTTTCCAGGAAATAGTGCAGGACCATTAATACGTTACCATCTTAATGCCATAGATTCCAATGGAGTTGCTGCTTAGTTACCACCTCAATATCATAAAATCACAAACATTACTTTGCGGTAACTATGCAATCAACTCATGTCACCGCTCTGTCACAGAAAATACAAGATGTACAGAACAAGGATTCAACTGCTGCCTGAAGAGCATGGAATCAAGCTTAACTTCAATTGCTCAGGGGCCCAAAGAAATGACTGAAAAATCACTAGAAATCATTATAAAGTTGATGTTATAGTAAAGGTAAAGCCAAGTTTATAGGTTAAATATTTGATTAAAGCCAACCAAACATTTTGGTTGGGTGGAGGTGGTGGGGAGGGAATTGGGCACATTTTAAAAACTCATCTTTTTATACCCTATTAATAATCATTTGAATATTTAACTTATGTCTTATGCTTGGGAAAATAGGGGGTTATCTCTTCCAAATAATGGCACTTAAGTACTTTTCATTGACAGGTTGAGTTTTTTTTTCCCCTCTTCAATATCAGAAAGACAATTTTAAAAAAATAATAAAAACATATTGTATTTATATACCAACAATCGAAATTCAAGCAAACTCAAAATTTTAGTCTTCAGTGCTACACACTTTGAATACACTTTATTTTCAGCCTATTTCCAGAAAGAACCCTGTGACAGGCACATTGGTACAAAGTGTGCCATGTATAAAATAGAAGCACAAACTCTGATTTTCATTGGTATTAACTTGCTTCCGGCTGAATTTTTTCACATATTTCTATTAATATTAAACAATAATCTAGGAAACATTAAGTCAGCTATCTATGCAATAAGAATGGTAGTTGAAGTAAACATTTTAGACTTATTTAGGATGTTTGAGGAAATTTATTAATTAAAAAAACTGTCCCATCCAGAGGGGAAATCAATCACAATTTATTCAAATAATTCAGCTACGCATTCCTTTTTGAAGTTTCTTATTTGAAATATTTTCCCCACTTTGATATCTTGTTATATAATATACTTTTAGCATATCATTTTTAGAAATTTTCTCACTATATCTTATTTTCTTAGCTTTTATTATTCTACATAAAAATATCCTGAGTTTTGGTTGATCTAAATAAACGAGCTATGGATCACCTCAGAGAGTTACCAGTAAAAATTTCTACCTCCTTATTGATTCAGTTAATAGTTTTCAAACATGTCTTTAAGAAGTTTATCACTAAAAAAGTAAAATCCTTGAGAACGTCTAGGAAACATTTATAAGTGAGTTATTCCTCACCCCCAGTAACCAGAAGGAAAGTAGCTCAGTTTGTGTCCAGAGGTCCTGTTACTCACCTCTTACTCAGTAAAATTGTCTAGAGCTTCCTTCCACTGGTTTATGGAGTTCTAGCTTTTAGACAGTATGTTAGTAAATCATACTTATCAAACATCCTATATCTTCAAAGGGTAGAACACAGTCATTTTGATATTATTTATACCCTCACAGTTTCTCTTCCAAACACCTGGATTTTATGACCAATAGGTGTTTGTTGATCTTTGTCCCAAATTACTTGTAGGGGTTATTGAATTCATAGTAATTTCGTTTTTTAAGTATAGAGCCTTTGAGGGGATTACATTAGATATGATGACAATTAGAAACTTGTGGATTAATAATATTATACTGCCATTTAGCCTTCCAAATATTTTTATGTGTTCAGAAATGACTTTTTAACTCTTGTGGTAGTATATAGACTTTTAATGTTAGATTGCATATGTATTTTACATGCAACAGTTTGTCACCTCAGTTTTTTTGTTGGGTACAGGTCTGAAGGTGGAAGTGACTCATTGTGGAACAATGAGGCGGAAATATCGTGTTTGTAATGTAACAAGAAGACCCGCCAGTCATCAAACGTAAGAGAAGCTGGTATTTGTAAGTGGACAGAGAATATGTATGAAATGTTTTAGCACTAAGTAGATTGGGAGTTTCCCTCATTCTTAATAGGATTACAACTGATGATCTTATTTTCCATGATATTTATAAAAATCTTCCTCTCATTTACAGCTTTCCTTTACAGTTAGAAAATGGCCAAACTGTAGAAAGGACAGTAGCACAATATTTCAGAGAGAAGTACAACCTCCAACTGAAGTATCCTCACCTTCCCTGTCTACAAGTGGGACAGGAGCAGAAGCATACTTATCTGCCTCTGGAAGTAATTAAAGCTGCTTGTCATGGGTTATAATTTATAATTTTGGGAATTGTTTTTTGTGGTACATTCATTTTTCATTCATGTCTGACTCTTTGTGACCCCACTTGGGGTTTTCTTGGCAAAGACACTAGAGTGGTTTACCATTTCTTTCTCCAGGTTACTTTACAGATGAGAAAACTGAGGCAAACAGGATTAAGTGAGTTGTCCAGGGTCACACAGCTCATAAGTGTCTGAGGCTGATTTTGAACCCAGGAAGATGACTCTTTCTGACTTCAAATCTAGCACTCTATTCATTAGACCACCTAGATGGTGGTATACTGGGAACTGTTAGAGGATATAAATATGCTAATAATGTATCTTGTGATCCATCATTTCTTATGGGTCCAAATTTTTTATACAATCTTCCTATATCTTCCTTCTAATAGTCCTAATTTAAAAATATATATAAATTAAATTCCACAAACTTCCTTATATAGAAATGGAAAACAATCTCTGGTATTTTCAAAAGTTCATTAAAGTAAACTTTGAGAAGGAAGGAATAAGCATTTATTAAGTGGGACGTAGGGACTATTATCTCCATTCCACAGCTGAGGAAATTTAGGCAAACAAAGGTTAAGTGATTTGCCCAGGGTAATTCAACTAGTAAGTGTCAAGCCATATTTGAACTGAAGTCTTCCTGACTCCAGACTTAGCACTATCCACCACACCACCTAGATATTTCAGTAGAGGTTTGTGGAAGTAGATTTATCACACAAAATTATGTAAAGAATGTGTTTTATTTATTTTTGAAACTTTATCTAAGTGATGTCTAGAATGTCATCTTTTTTTTCCCATTTTAGGTCTGTAATATTGTGGCAGGACAACGGTGCATTAAGAAACTGACGGACAATCAGACATCCACCATGATCAAAGCAACAGCAAGATCTGCTCCCGATAGACAAGAGGAAATTAGCAGATTGGTTAGTTTTTTAAATTATTTTTAATTATTTATTATAATTGTTATTATTATTATTAAATTATTTTTAATTATTCAAAAACTGATGGAAGTCACAGCACATCACTAGAGAAGTCTTATTCCTCAGTGCGAGTCCCATCAAATTTTTTAGTTTGCCCCCTTCCTGCACCCTACTTCCTCAGTAGCTTCTATAATAGCTTTTCTTTTGCCTTTTTGAGTACCAGAATCCAGTCTCTAATTCAGCTCTAGAAACTGTAAGCAAACATTTATTGAGTCAGGCACTATGGCTAGGTAATGGGAATATGGCAACAAAAATGAAACAGTTTATGCTCTCAGAGAGCTGCATTTTATTTAGAGAATACAACAGGAATTCAATATATACAACGTAATTTCTGAGGGAAGGGCACTAATCACAAGGAAAAAGAGGTAAGAGATGGTACTTTAGTTGAGCCTCAAAGGAAATGAGGGATTCTACAGAGTAGAAATTTAAGACATAATGCATTCTATGCATGGGGGATAGTCTGCAAAGTCACTAAAATGGGAGATGACCTGTCATTTTAAGTGAATAGCAAATTGGCCTCTGTGACAGGGCCATAGGATACTTGAAGAATAGGTAATAAGCCTGAAACATAGGTCAGAATCTAAATGTGAATTTATTTTTAATTATTTATTTATATTTATCAGGTTTTTGTTTTTAGATTTTTATTTCCAAATTCCTTTCAGTCAATTACACATGTGAAATCGTGCAAAGCATATTTCCAAATTAGCCATGTTGCCAAAAAAGGACAAGAAATATAAAGGGGGGGGGTGGAGTTTGCATTCAGACCTTTCACTCTAGAGGTGAATAGCATTTTCCATCATGAGTCCTTTGGATCACTGTCTTGATCAGAGTATTTAATAAGTCTTAGTCGATTATCCTTACTACCTTACTATTATTACATACAATGTTCTCCTGTTTCTGTTCGCTTGACTTTGCACAAGTTCATATGTCTTCCCAGGTTTTTCTGAAACCATCCTGTTCATCATTTCTTATAAGATAATAGTATTCCATCACAATCATATACCAGAACTTGTTCAGCCATTCCTGAATTGATTGGCGTCCCCTCAGTTTCCAATTCTTTGCCACAGCAAAAAATGCTGCTCTAAATATTTTTGTACATATGGGTCCTTTTCCATTTTATTTCTTTGGGATACAGGCCTAGAAATGATATTACTGGGTCAAAGGACATGTGTAATTTTATAGAAAACCCTTTGATCATGATTTCAAATTGTCTTCCTAATGGTTGGACCGGTTCCCAACTCTACCAACAATCCATTAGTGTCTCTATTTTCCTTTTCTGTCATGTTAGCCAATCTGATATGCATGAAGTGGTGCTTCCAATTTGCCTTAATTTACATTTTTCTAATCAGTATTGATTTAGAGCCTTTTATTATTTGTCAATAGATAGCTTTGATTTCTTCTTCTGAAAAATGTTCGTAGGGATCAGCCATTTTTCAATTGGGTAATAATTCTTATTTTTAGAAATTTGACTTCATTCCCTACATATTTAGAAAATAAGACCTTTATCAAAAAAAACTTGCTACAGAAATGTTTCCCAATTTCTTGCTTTCCTTCTAATCTTGGCTGTGTTGGTTTTATTTGTGCAAAATCTTTTTAATTTCATGTTATCAAAATTCGTTTTTTTATTTCCCACAATCTTCTCTGTCTCTTATTTGATCATAATTCTTCCCTTATCAATAAATCTAACAAAATTTTTCATGCTCTCTTAATTTGCCTATATCACCCTTTAAGTCTAAATCATGTCCCCATTTTCACCTTATCTTGTTATAAAGTGTGAGATATAAGTGTTTACCTAATTTTGGAAAACTGTTTTCCAGTTTTCCCAGCAATTTTTGTCAAATAGTGAGTTCTTAGCGAGAAAGCTTGGATCTTTGTATTTATCAAACACTAGATTTCTTATGATCATTTATTATCTTGTTTTGTTGTTGAGTCGTTTTAGCTGTGTGTGACTCTTTATGACCCCCTTTACTGGCAAAGAAAGAATAGTTTGCCATTTCCTTCGACAGATGAGGAAACTGAGACAGATGGAGTCAAGTGATTTGCCCAGGGTCACACAGCTAGTATCTGAGATAAGTTTTCCTGACTTCACACTCAACACTTTATCGATTGCGCCACCTAAGTGTCCTATTATACACTACTTGATCTATTCCTCTGATCCACCACTCTTTCTTAGCCAGTGCCAGATTGCTTTGCTGATTACCATTCTGAAATATAGTTTGAAATTTGGTACTGGTGGACCACCTTCCTTCACATTTTTTCTTCATTGATTCCTTTGATGTTCTTGACTTTTTGTTCCACCAAATGAATTTTGTTATTTTTCTAGCTCTGTAGCTTGGTTTGATTGGTATGCCATTAAATTAATTTATTTAGGTAGAATTGGCATTTTATTGTATTGGCTCAGCCTACCCATTAGCAATTAATATTTCTCCAGTACTTTAGATCTATATTGATTTGTATAAAAAAGTATTTTGTAACTATGTTCATGTAGTTCCTGGGTTTGTCTTGGCAATTTTATATCATCTGTAATGGTTTTAAATAGATTTTTCTCTCTTCCTGTTGGAATTTGTTGGTAATATATAAAGGGTTTATTTTATTTCCCAGCTTTGCTAAAGTTGTTAATTATTTTAGCTAGTTTTTAGTGGATCTCCAGTTTTGAGAGCCAAGCTTGCAGTCTCTCAAAGAGGAAGGTCCTTTTGACTAGGTGGAACAGTCAGGCAAATAAGAGATGAGAGATGACTAAGCAATCAGACCTGTGCTTAGGCGTTACTCAGTGTTCTGCCATTGCACGGGGTTTGATTTATTTTATAGCTTCAGTGAGTACATGCTTTTTTGGCACACATCATTTTTCAACATATACGATCTTTTATAGATAATTGGCTATGTCACACATTAACAAATCATTTAATCAACATTCTGTGATCATTCACTCTGTTGCTACAACAGAAAGGTTTGTGATGGAGATAAACGACCTGGATAGGGTGATCTGGAGGTTAGTTCCTCCTGACCTGTGGGATGACCAGCCAGGAGAATCATTGTTACTTTTGATCAGTTTTCACAATCAATCACAATTACTTAGGAGATGGGTAACAAAACATTTTGTAGCTAGGTACAGGGTTAGAGGATAATTTAAGACAGACCGAAATCAGGAATTTTCTCAGTTTCCAAGTTACATTTTTTTCGTGTTCCATTAAGGCACCTTGACGATGTTGCCTGGTTATTGTAAACATAGCGAACCAGAAGTGTGTCAGTAACTTGTGTTTCAGAGGAGTGATTGATTGTGGTGCTTGTGTGTTTGGCTAACAGTGGGTGTGGGACCTCTGAATGTACCTCTGCTAAGAGGGAAAAGGGATGGGGAGGGGTAATGAGTGATGATCTTTAGGTTTTAATTCTGTGAATGTAATCTTTTTAGGGTAATAATCTTGGGGAGGGGTGTTCCAGGGGGTGTTTCCATCCTTCCTGGGGGTTGCTTTGCAGTCCCCGGTTTCCACATGTGACGGTGTCAAACAGCGTAGTCTTTGATGGCTCCCGGCACTCCAGGATCTTCTAAATCTGTGCTGGTGAAGATGTGTCCTGGTGTGCCAGAGGGGGCTGTTCCATTCCCCTTCTCCACCATGTTTGAGAACATTTTTTTTACATGCTCCACTCCTCTTGTCGAGCAAATCAATGCAAGCACTTTCTCCCTTTGCACTAAGCAGGGGGCTCATAAGCAGCTTGAAGGTGCAGTTTGGGCATGTGTTCTCTAAAAAGTTCACCAATGTTGCTCTAAGTTATATCATCAAAGAGTGATAGTTTTGTTTCTTTATTGCCTATTCTAATTCCTTCAATGTATTTTTCTTCTCTTGTTGCTATAGGTAACATTTCTAGTTCGATATTGGATAATAGCATTGATAATAGATATCTTTGTTTCACTCCTGATCTTATTGAGAAGGCTTCTAGTTTATCCTGATTAAAGAGAGTACTTGCTCTTGGTTTTAGATAGAAAAGCTCCATTTATCCCTGTGTTTTCTGGTATTTTTTATATTTAATGAATGTTGTATTTTCTCAGAAGCTTTTTCTGCATTTATTATGGTAATCATTTGAATTTTTTATTAGCTTTTTTGTTGATACGGTCTATTTTGCTCATTTGTTGTTCAGCTGTTTTAGTTGTGTCCAATTCTTCATGACTACATTTGAGATTTTTCATAGCAAAGATATTGGAGTGATTTGCCATTTCCTTCTCTAATACATTTTTAGATGCAAAAACTGAGACAGTTAAGTGACTTGCATACAGCTTGTAAGTTTATTCAAAGCTTGATTTGAATCCTGGTCTTCCTGACTCCATGCCTGGCATTCTATCTACTCTGCAACCTAGCTGCCCAGTTAATGCCTGTAGTTTTCCTAATATTGAACCAGCCCTGCGTTTCTGACATAAATACTACCTGGTTATACTCTGTGAACTTTGTGATACATTGTTGTAATTTCCTTACTAGCATTTTGCACATTTTTACATATTTGCATTTTTCAAATGGTTATTTAGAGCATTTTTCATTTTATGATAGTTTTAATTTCTTCTTCTGAAAACTGTTCATATGCTTCAACCATTTATCAATTGGGTAATAGTTGTATTTAACATTTTTGCCTCATATTGTATGGTAATCAATTATAAAAACTTGGCTACTCTCAGCATGCAATGATCTGAAATAATCCTAAAAGACGTATGACAAGGAATGCTATTCACTTCCAAAGAAAGAACTGTTGGAGTTGGATGGACATAGAACAAAGCATACTATCTTTCATATCAGTGTATTTATTGTCTTATTTTGGGGTTTTGGTTTTGTATGTGTGTGCTCTTACAACAGTGACCAATATGGAAGTGTTTTTCATGATCATACAAATAAAATAAAAATCGTGCATCAATGTTCATTAGGGAAATTGATTTATAATTTTCTTTCCCTGTTTTTTTCCTCTTTCTGGTTTAGGCATTTAAACAATATTTGTGTCATAGAAGGAATTTTAGGACGCCTTCTTTACATTTTTTCCAAATAGTTTATGTAGTATTGGAATTAATTGTCCTTTATATGTTTGGTAAAATTCACTTGTAAACATCTCTGGTCCTAGGGATTTTGTCTTAGGGAGCTCATTTATGGCTTGATCAATTTCTTTTTTTTTTCTGACATTGAATTATTTCCTCATCTATTAATTGGAATGATTTCTATTTTTGTAAGTATTAATCCATATAACCTAGGTTGTCAGATTTATTTGAATATAATTGGACAAAATATTCTTAGTGATTGTTTTAATTTCATCATCACTAGTGGCTCATTCACCCTTTTCATTATGTTTAATTTCATTTTCATTTTTTAAATCAGTTAACCAATGATTTATCTATTTTTGTTGATTTTATCTCAAAAATCAACTCAATTTTATTTACAAATTCAATGATTTTTTTACCTTTCAGTTTTATTGATATTTGATTTTCATGATTTCTATTTCAGTGTTTAAGTGGGGATTTTTAATTTGTTCTTTTTCTAGTTTTTTTAATTGCATGCATTCACCTACTCTTTTTATTGATGTAAAAATATAGAGATATAATTTTGGGGGGCTAGGTACTGCTTCAGCAGCATCCCATAAATTTTGGCATATTGTCTCATTGTTTTCATTCTCTTTAATGAAGTTATTTCTATGATTTGTTCTTTGACCCACATGTTCTTTAGGATTAGATTATTTAGTTTCCAATTAATTTTTCATCTTTGCTTCCAAGATCCTTTATTGAAGGTAATGTGTATTGTATTATGGCCCAATAAGGGTGGATTTAATATTTTTGCTTTTTCTGTATTTGGTTGTGAAATTTTTATGTCCAAATACATGGTCAGTTTTGTGAAGGTATCATGTGCAGCTGCTGATAAATCTACTCCTTTGTTTTCTTATTCAGTTTTCTCTAGTGGTAAGTCTCAGCTAACTTTTCTAAAATTCTGTTCACCTCCTTAACATCCTTGGTTACTTATTTTATGGTTAGATTTATAGTGTTTTACTGTCTATTTCCTCCTGTAACTCATTTAACTTTATCTTTAAGAATTTGGATGCTTTGCTGTTTGGTGCACACACATATTTTATATTGATATTACTTCATTGTGTTTTAGCAAAATGTGTTTTTCCTGAATCTCTCTTTTTTTTTTTTAACCCTTACCTTCCACCTTAGAATCGGCACTATCTTTTGGTTCCAAGGTGGAAGTGCAGTAAGGGCTAGGCAATGAGGGTTAAGTGAATTGCACAGGATCACACAACTAGGAAGTGTCTGAAGTCAGATTTGAACCTAGGATCTCCTATCTCTAGGCCTGGCTTTCAATCCACTGAGTCACCCAGCTGTTCCCATGATTATCTCTTTTAATTAAGTGTATTTTTACTTTTGCTTGGGCTAAAAGTAAATTCTGCTCCATCCCCTTATTTTAACTCTGTGTATGTCTTAATGTTTCAGGTGTGTTTCTTATAAACAAATATTATTCTGGTTTCTAATCTATTCTACTGTCCACCTCTATTTTACTGGATAAGTTCATCCGATTTACATTTATAGTTACGATGATTGTATTTATCCTTCTTTCTTTCATTTTACCTTTTCCCTCAAAATTTTGTTATTCTAACTACTGCTTCCTTTAATCTGCCCTCCTTTTATAATCTACCTTGTCCCTTTTTCTTGTCCCCTTGCCCTCTTATTTCATATCGAATAAAATAGATTTCTATACCTAAATGAGAGAGAGAAAGAGAAGGAGAAAGAAAGAATATGGGAGTAATTTTCCCTCATTGAATCAATTCTGATGTGAATGAACTTCAGGCATTGTCCTTCATTTTTTACCCCTCATCCTCCCTTGCCAATTTCACCTCCACTCTAAAGCTCTTCTTTTATGTGGTATATTTTCTCCATTATCTTTCCCACTTTCTCTGTGTATCCCTCATTTTTTATAGAAATCATTCCAACATAATCAATTCACGTCCATGCCCTCAATGTAGACTCCCTCTGAATACCCTAATAATGATAATGTTCCTAGGGATTATGCATATCATATTTTCATATAGGCACATAAGTAGTTTGATCTTATTAAATCCCTTATGATTTCTCTTTAATATTTCCCTTTTTATGTTTCTTTTCAGTCTTGTTTTTGAATTTCAGGTTTTCTATTCAGCTCTGGTCTTTTCATCAAGATTGCCTGAAAGTTCTTTATTTCATTAAATATTCATTTTATCCCTTGGAGGATTATATTCTTTTTTTTTTTTTTGCTGGGTAGATTATTCTTGGTTGCAATCCTAGCTCCTTTGCCTTCAAGAATATCATTTTCCAAGCTCTCTAGTCCTTTAATATGGAAGTTGCTAAATCTTGGGTGATCCTGACTATAGTTCTAGAGCAGCGTTGGCAAGCCTTTTCAAGATCATGTGCCCAAACAGCAACTTCAAGCTGCATGTGAGCCCCCCACATTACCAGAGATAGTGGAGGGAGGAACTGCTTGCATTGGGCACTAGACAAAGGAATGGGGCATGCAAAAAATGTCTTCAGGTGCTATGGAGAGAGGTATAATGGAGCAGCCTCCTCTATGCCACCAGGGCACGCATGCCACACCTTCACCAACAAGACTCTATAGTAGCTGAATGACTTCTTTCTGTCTGCTTTTGCAGTATTATCTTTTTTTACCTTGATAGTGCTAAAATTTGTCTATAACGTTCCTGGGAATTTTCATTTTGGGGTATCCTTTCAAGAGTGAATTCTTTCAATTTCTATTTTTGCCTTCTGCTTTTAAGATACAGAGACAGTTTTCCTTGATAATTTCTTGAAATATGGATCAATTATAGAATTGGGTTTTTTAAATCATGGCTTTCATATAGTCCCATAATTCTTAAATTACCTCTCTTTATTTCCTAGATCATTTTTTTCAATGGGATATTTACCATTTTCTTCTATCTTTTCATACTTTTCCAATTCTAATTTTTAAAGAATGATTTTCTTCCATGAACTTTTGTACCTTTTTATCCATTTGAATAATTCTGGTTTTAAAGGTGTTTTTTAATAAATATTTTTATGTTTCTTTTACCAAATTATTCTCTTTTCATAATTTTCTTTCTTCACTTTCATTTTTTTTTCATAATTTTTCTTTTACCATTCTTTCTCTAACTCTTCCAGGAATTCTTGTTGTGCTTGTATCCAACTGGTAATTGTCTTTTAAGTTTTGCTTGTAATTTTATGTTCTCTTCTTCTGAGTTGTCTTACCTGTCACCATAATAGCATTTTATGGTCAGGTTCTCTTTTTTATTGTTTTCTCATTTTTTCCCAGTGTATTTTTTTACTTTTAATTTCATGATTAATTTTGGCTCTGCTCTCCTGAGAGTAAGGATGCACTGTCCCAAGCTTCAGGTGTTTTTGCACTCATATCTTCACAGATAGTTCTGAGGGATTAAGGCATTTTTTGATGCTTCCATGGTGGTATCATCCAAGGAGAGCTGTGGTCACTGTTGTTCTGGTTTGTGCTCTGGTCTTTGCTAAGGAACCTTGTTCCCCTGCAACCAAAAGTACAAATATATCATTCCACCCTAGAACTGCGTATGGAGAACCCAACAGGGTCCTATAGCCAGTACCAGATCAGGATCCCCTGTAAACTCTTTCTGCCTAGTTGCCCAACTCCCTTACTGTCTCTGAGCTGAGAGATTGCCTCCAAGGGCCAGCATTGCTATTGCTGCACCATGTGTAATCCAGGCTGACCCCTGTCCCAGTGTCACATACATTCCTTGCCTATCTTTTAATTTGTCTTGAAATGGGAAAATGCCTCATTTTTGTTGACTCTCCTGCTCTAGACTTTTATTTGACACATTATTTTAAAATCATTTGGAGGAGAATGTTAGAGCCTGAATTGCTGCCTCTACATTACTATCTTGGCTCTGACTCCATTGAATGACTTTAAATTCCAAATAGGCATTTGGGAACTTCAGAATAACAAGGTCAAACTTTGGCTTTAGAAATTTCATTTTGGTAGTAGTAGTGGAGGATGGATTAGTGAAGGGAGAAAAAAGTAACACAGAGATAAAAGTTGAGACTGTTGAGGGCAAGAATTGATTAGGCCTGAACTGGGATTGAGGCTGAGTGAATAGAGAAGATGTAGGTAAAAGAGACATACCCTAGAGACTATAGGATTTAGCAGCTGAATATGTAGAGTGAGTAAAAGGAAGGAGTAAGGGGGAGTGTTGACGTTGCAAAGCTGGATAATTACAAGGATAGTTAGTGGTGCCTTTAATAGAATCCCTATTGTTCCTATTCTGTTAGATCTTCATAATGAAAAAAAATATGGTGTAAATGAGAGACAGGCTCTGCCAGATTTCAGCATTCCCCTATTGAACATTAAGGCTACTCTCTATTTTCAGTTATGTGTATTATTGCTATGAAAATCTCAACAGATATCAAAAATGAAGAGCTAATATTTTCAGGATATCTTCCCAACAATGTAATTATTGGGGCAACTTTTATTATTTTGCAACTTTTACTCAGCTGTCAGATTGTTGACCAGAAAGATTCTGCAAATTTTAAAATTACATCAGAGAACTGATCTACCTACCACACCCCTGGCAACATTGAGTTTTAAACATTTTTTTTACTAATTGGATACAGATACTTTAGATTTGATTTAATTTGCTCTTTCGTGGTTGTGAGATTGAATGTTTGTAAATGGTTACTACCATTTGGTTTTGTGTTTCTTTAATAAATTATTAATGGATTTTGAGCATTTATCCATTGTGCATTAGGGAGTTAGCTTTATATATATTTTAAGAGCTCCTTGATATATTTTTTATCTTAACTTTTTATGTGTCCCCTTTACTATAGATTCCCAATCTGTCTTTTTTATTGCAGCTATTTTATTGTACAGAATAGTATTTGTTGCAGTAGCTGTATTACTTTGTACACTTAATTTTAATGTAGCTGATTATATCTTTTTCAGATTCCTTGTTTTTGTTAACTAGAAATAGGAAATCCCTTCTTGACAATTCCATTAACATTTTTAAAAAATTTTAAGTCTTTCCTCTAGCTAGAATTTACTAAAAAAGGTTTTTATTTTATTTTATTTTTTAAACCCTTACCTTCCGTCTTGGAGTCAATACTGTGTATTGGCTCCAAGGCAGAAGAGTGGTAAGGACTAGGCAATGGGGGTCAAGTGACTTGCCCAGGGTCACACAGCTGGGAAATGTCTGCAGCCAGATTTGTACGTAGGACCTCCCATCTCTAGGCCTGGCTCTCAATCCACTGAGCCACCCAGCTTCCCCCGTAAATAGCTTAAACATAAGGATTTAAGTCTATTTTTGACCAAGTTGTTGAACAGTTTTCCCAAGAACTTTTATTAAATAGTCTTTTCCTCAGTTTTTATTTTTATAGATTTGTCAAGCTAGTTTGATTTTCCTTTTTCTTTTCATTTCCTTGATTTTTCTCTTACCATGAGAGCAGTTAAGAACTTGTTTTGAAGAATACTTAGTTACATCAGAGTATAGATGTGAAGGTCAGGTTTCATACTAGATTGTAATTGTCATTATCTTTGATTTTCTATGATTGTAGTAAAATGTCATAGCTTGTCTGAAAATATCAATATGTAGACATTTGTGCATATAATTCATAGCTTGCATTTTTATGTACCATAAAAACAGGAAATTTAACCCAGCATGAGTCATTAAAGAACTGGTGGTATGGAGCCACTGTTTTGTCACCATTTTCAGTTACATCTTTTGGCAATATAGCTTTCAAATTATTAAGAAAAGAAGCATTGTGAAAATTTAGTGGCCATATTTGATGTGAGAAAATTTAACTATAAATTTGACATTTTGATCAATATTATTATCTCCAATTATAAAACTTTGTGAAAATTGTTTGATCCTTGACATTTATGGTTCCATTAGCAAAACAAACCTGAAAGCACAGGCTTAACGTAATGAAGAATAACTAATTGCTAAATACCAAGTAATTGAATCCATCTTTTCTTAACAATTTCAAATTTTTCTTCTGTCTTTAGGTGAGAAGTGCAAATTATGATGCTGACCCATTTGTTCAGGAGTTTCAGTTTAAAGTTCGAGATGAAATGGCCCATGTAACGGGACGTGTACTTCCAGCTCCTATGCTGCAGTACGGAGGACGGGTAAAAGCCCTCGCTTGTCTCTTCTTCACACATATTCCATTTTTCAAGGGTGGAACAGAAGGACAGCTGAGCTGGGCTGGCATTTTAAGTCTTTTCCCCGCTCCTCTTTGTTTAAAGTGATAGTAAATCATTTTAAAACAAAATTCTTAGTAGTTTTCATTTAGATCATTTTTCTATGGCTCTATTTTCTATGTAGGGTCAGAATATGAGGTAAAAAGAGAAACCAATCTTTTCTTGATGTAAAGTGAAAAAGTATCTTGTTTTCATCAAATGGTGCATCATTGAAATAGTTCATAGAGGTTCTTGCCACCCTTTGACTTCAGTACAAATTCATCTTGTCTTATCTTTTTTAGAATCGAACAGTAGCAACTCCAAGCCATGGAGTATGGGACATGAGAGGGAAACAGTTCCACACAGGTGTTGAGATCAAAATGTGGGCTATAGCTTGTTTTGCAACTCAGAGGCAGTGCCGAGAAGAAATATTGAAGTAAGACATGTCACTTTCTTAAAATCTTTTGGTCTTAATTTGATTTTAAAATCCCTAGCTACATTTACCAGTTTTGTCTTGTTTTCTCAATACTGAATGCACTTGATCAATGTATACTAATCTGATTACTCTTTGAAATGAGTTATATTCTTGTCAGTTTTGATTGATCTGCAGATCTTAAAAACTTAAATGATTGATCTCTTAAAGTATTTCTTGGATAGCCAGTGTCAGTCAAAATTAGTGAGAGAAAATACCCCCAATTTTACCTCAGTATTTTCAGTGAATTTTTACTGTGGCTTTCTTTGTATCTCTTGGCTTAAAGGGATAGCTTAACATATTTGACTCTATAACTACCATTCATGTTCACCTTCATTTTTTTTATTAAAATTGTTCAGAGTTCTTCATTAGAACAAAAATAAGGTTTTGGGGTATTTTGTTTTTTAAAACCCATCTTCTGTTTCCTAGTCATTGTTTAAGGAAAGACAAGGTCTTTGACTTGGGAATTTTTTTGTTTTGCTTCAACTGATTTAAACCCCCAATATATACACTCTTATTTTAATCTAAGCACTTAATTCTGTTTTCCATCAGAAGTTCTTCGTGTTCTTTTGAAATGGGTTAAAGTGCATCTTACCTCCTTGGGCTTAAAGATTAATGTACCTTCTTTCTTAGAATCAATGCTGCGTATTGGTTCCAAGGCAGAAGAGTGGTAAGGGTTAGGCAATGGGGGTTAAGTGGCTTGCCCAGAGTCACATAGCTAGGAAGTGTCTGAGGCCAGATTTTACCTAGGACCTCCCGTCTCTAGGCCTGGCTCTCAATCCACTGAGCCACCTAGCTGCCGCTGCCCCTGCCCCCTGTATTCCTTTAAAGCCAGGATTTTGCCAGTCATCTTCATTTTCAGATGGTTACCTAGTCTAACTTTTCTTACCGAGCTCTTGGTGGTCTGATTCACTTCACTCTCCGTCTTATGCATTGTAGTCTTACTTAGTACATCATGTTGTTAAAAGAGAAAGTTAATACATTCAAAGATTCTTCTTTGAAGGGGTTTCACAGACCAGCTCCGTAAGATTTCCAAGGATGCAGGGATGCCCATCCAGGGCCAGCCTTGTTTTTGTAAATATGCACAGGGTGCAGACAGCGTGGAGCCTATGTTCCGTCATCTCAAGAACACCTACTCAGGACTGCAGCTCATCATTGTTATCCTACCTGGAAAGACACCTGTATATGGTAAGAAGTTAATTTAATACTATGTTTTTATTCAGTTTTATAATTTAACCTGGTCTCTCCCTCACCTTTCCAGTCTCCTTACACCCTTCCAGGTACTCTGTGGTTTGGTGATATTGGTAACTCCCTCTCCTGGGTATTTTCACTCTCTATATTCCATTTATGGAATGCCTTCCCTCCTCTCTACTTTCTGGCTTCCTTCAGGCTACCTTCTCCAGGAAGCTTTTCCAAACCAACCCCACCCCATAATTCTACTGCCTTCTCTCTGTTTATTTCTTATTTATCTTGTATATAACTTTGTACATAGTTGTCTGCATGTCATCTCCCCTGTTTGATTGAGAGCAGGAGCTTTCTTTTGTCTTTGTATCCCAGCACTTCGCACAATGCTTGGCACATTGTAGGTTTTTAATAAATTTTATTGACTGACTGTTCTTCAGGAGTTTTTTTTTCCTTTAAATATAACTGAATGCTAGAGACAGCACTAAAATCAATCTGGTTTTTTCACCCTTATTTTCCATCTTAGAATCAATACTATATATGGATTCCAAGGCAGAAGAGTGATAAGGGCTAGGCAGTGGGGATTGAGTGACTCGACCAGGGTCACACAGCTAGGATTTGAATCCAGGACCTCTCTCTCGGCCTGTCTCTCAATCCACTGAGTCACCTGACTGCCTCCTATCATTTTGTTTTAAATTTAAATAAAATTGTGATGTGATAAAAGCTTGATTTCACGATTTTTTTCTCTAATGAAATATATGTCTTTGCAGCGGAAGTGAAGAGAGTAGGAGACACACTTTTGGGAATGGCTACTCAGTGTGTTCAAGTCAAGAATGTTATAAAAACTTCTCCTCAGACCCTCTCAAACCTGTGCCTAAAGATTAATGTTAAACTAGGAGGAATCAATAATATTCTTGTACCTCATCAAAGGTAAGAAAGCCTATTAATAAATATCATTCTGCAAATTACCCAACTTGTTTTGAGCTTCTATAACCTATCAGAAGATAGTTATAGGAAAAACAGAGAACATTTAGTTCTGCAAGTATCCCTATTAATACAGAGATTAGTTTGACTATTGTAATATCTAAGGCTTTATCAAATGGTTTTTATCAAGATCCTTTTGAACATTTACTCCCAGCTCATTTTGAATACCAAATGAGGACTCTTGCTTAGTATCTAGCCAAAAATTCTTAGAAAAACTTATTTGTGTTTTACTTTGGAAGAATAAGTAGGTGTCTTCCTCAAAAAACATTTTTCAAGTAGCAAAGTATACATGTCTATGTTATAGATGCTATATGAAAATAATAGCGTATCCACCATTCTCTGCACTTTAAAAATATGCTATTTCAATCCAATCTTTTAAAGAGGAAAAATGGGATAGTGGGAAAAGCTGTATTTGGAGTCAGGAGATTTGATTCATATGGACACTATGTGATCTTTGACTAGATATTTATTCTGAATCTCTTGTTCCTTATTGGTAAAAATGTGGATAATATTTGCATTACCTACTTCAAGGGATGATTATGAAGAAAACTTATTATAAAACTGTAACCGTGAAAATGTGGTTTTGCCAAGACTGTGAGAGAGAGAGAGAGAAAGACAGAGAGACACAGAGACACAGAGAGGGAGAGAGAGAGAATAGTAGAAAGGGCCTAGGCCATTTGAACCTAAGGGAGAGTGAGTCAGCCTTTATCACTCACCACAAGATCGTCTCAAGCAAGCTCCAGTCCTCCACTGAACTCCTGACCTCCTCTTCCAATTCACTGAACTAACTCCAAACTGAACTGAATTCTCCTTTTAAAGAAATTTTCTCTTATGTCACCTCCCCTCAATTTTCACATCTACCAATCACAGTAGATGCTTTTTTCCAGGACTGCCCATTCTTAGTTCTCACCACTCTTTAGTTCTCACCTTCTCTGGGTAGATTATATCTTCTGAGTACTTCACACCTCTTTTGTTAAGCTTGCCTTTTGTAAGTTGCTTGACCTTTTAGTGATTAACCTTTATGGGTACTTAGCACCCTTTTGTATTAGATCTAAAAATAGACCTAGCTTAAGGTTCTAGGGAGATCATTGTTCAATCAGGAGTTTGCAGCTTTATCTTCCCCTAAGGCACTGTCTGAGTAGGGTGGAGTAATTTTAAAAGTTCTCAATACATTCCTAATCAAGTACCTTCATTGTTAAAAATGGGGAATAGCTTAACCAAATCTTCTAAGGTACAGTCTGAGCAGTTTTAAGATTTACAAAACATAAAAGTGCTATAGAAATCTGAGGGATTTAAAAAGTCATTGTTTTAAACTTAAAGGATTATTTTCCTAATGTTCAAAATAAGTGCTACTGACATTTCCCCTAGTTTTCTTTTTGAAGTGACTTGAATTGTTTTGGATGGTGTAGTTTTCTTCATATCTTTATGATTATAGTTTCTGATTAAGTTTCAAGGTTTTAAAAAATCATCCTGAAATGATTTTCTAAATGTATTATCATTTCTGCCATTAAGCTGGTAGAAATTAATAAGATGGCTCCTGCCTTCTTGGAGCTTAGAATCTTTTGGGGGTGTTTAACATCTACATAAGTTAAGCATTTGGTGAGGTTTCTGAATTGAAATCATTCCTAACCATGGTAGGTAGGGTATAGGTAAGGGATAAATAAGCAAATTGGAAGTGATGTAGCCTTCAAGTCGGGTTTTTTAATTAAAAGGACAGGTAATATTTTAGTAGGCCTTCCAGGCAGAGAGATCAGAACTAAGGCATGAAGGCAAGAAAGCAAAGGACAAAAGTGCAGAGGATCACCTGGCAACAGGCATTTCTTTGTTGTTGTTTAGTCACTTCAATCAGGTCCAACTCTTTGTGACCCAAGTTGGAGTTTTCTTGGCAAAGATACGAGAGTGGTTTGCCATTTCCTTCTCCAGCTTATTTTACAGATGAGGGAAGTGAGGCAAACAGTATAAGTGTCTTGCCCAGGGTCATATAGCTAGTTAGTGTCTGCAACCAGATTTGATCTTTGGTCTTCCAGACTCCAGTCTTGGCACTCTTTCTACTACACCATCTAGCTGCCCCAAGAATTTCTCATATGCCTTCTGAGTGCCAAGTCCTGTGCTTGGTATTATATACAGAGACCCAAAAAAAAAAAAAAGGAAAACATTCCAGCTCTCAAGGAATTAATATTCTATCAGAGGAGATATGTATGGGTATATGCAATAGAAAAAAAACATGGTAGCTAAAATTACAGGGTAAAAGAGAGAGGGGGCTCTAGTAGTTGGGGAGATCAAGAAGGCTTTGTGTAGATGGTGGAACAAACCAAATCTTGAATAGGTCTATGTATAAAATCATAAGATATGGTTATGGTGAACAGTTATATTTTAAGAAATCTTAGCATTATTTGAATTTTAAAAGCTCATAGGCCTTAGTTGCAGAATAACTGAAGAGAATCTGGGATGGGAAGGAGAAAGGTAGAATATATATAGGTACTAGATTAGAAGCCAAAAGATGTGGCTCCTTGTTCTGGATGCTTACTAACCATGTGACTTTAAGCAAATCACTCTTCTTTGGGCAACAGTTTCCCGAAGTGTAAAGAAGGGGGTAATTTGGATGAAGTGATTTGTGGCATTCTTTACATAAATTTTACCTCAAGAAGTAGTAAATAGTGAAAATAGAAAAAAATTCAAAAGATATTTAAATAAATTGGTAAATCTCATATCTCTAATAAGTTAAGGGAAGTTGGTAATATTTGGAGTAATTTTCTAGTCTTTTGTCAGTGTCGTTAAGGGTAGCTATAATGCTTCTCCTAATTACTGTTGTCAGACAGAACACTGACCTAAGGATCACTGATTTGACTTAATGTAACATTTTTAAAATACTATTACGAATTAAACCAATTAAAATTTTCAGTAGAACAGGCCTTCAAGGCCTACTATTCACAGTCATTTAAATTTGTGTGGTCTTCTTATGTGTTTGGGTTTTTCCCCATTGTACATAGGCAAATCTGTAACTAAGCAACTTATAACCATTAGTAGTAGCCTAAAATAGATGAATGAATACACACACACATATACACACACCTTTTTTTTTTATCTTAAAGACCTTCTGTGTTCCAACAACCAGTGATCTTTTTAGGAGCTGATGTCACTCATCCACCTGCTGGTGATGGAAAAAAACCTTCAATTGCTGCTGTGAGTTCCTCTTTAAATTTTATTTTTTTATTCTGAATTTAAATGCTCATACAAAGTAGAACACAAATGCAGAAAATGTGTCTATGAAGCTGTGAACTCCATTTTGTACCACTGGCTTTACAACTTCTTTGTTATGAGTTTATGGACATTCTTAATATCAGTAGATTTACAAATGGACTTGATCATTTTCAGAAATTAACTTGCAGTAATCTGGCATATGTCTTCATTGTTTCTACACTATATTCTGCTTATTTTACTATAAATACTTTAGATTTTCAGTTAATGATTTTTAATTTTTTGGACTAAGTGAAGGAAGTGATCTCATTACTGTTAAATAATACTTTAAATACTTCAGTACTTCATTGGATCCATGTGGGCATTCAATTCACCTGTATAAATCACAGCCCTTCTATGTCTATCCTATGTAATTCATGTCAATATCTTTCTGCTTTATATTTGTAGACTCATTATGCTAAAAGCTTTGTTTTAGTTTACTTATTATGTTATGGACATTTTGGCTCTACATCTATTATCCCTCACTTTTTTTTTAAACATTATTTTATTTGATCATTTCCAAACATTATTCATTGGAAACAAAGATCATTTTCTTTTCTTCCCTCCCCCCCCCCATAACCAATGCGCAATTCCACTGGGTATCACATGTTTCCTGTTTCTAACCCATTTCCATGTTGTTGGTATTTGCATTAGAGTGTTCATTTAGAGTCTCTCCTCAGTCATATCCTCTCCACCCCTGTAGTCAAGCAGTTGCTTTTCATCGGTGTTTTTACTCCCACAGTTTATCCTCTGCTTGTGGATAGTGTTTTTTAGATCCCTGCAGATTGTTCAGGGACATTGCATTGACACTAATTGAGAAGTCCATTACCTTCGATTGTACCACAGTGTATCAGTCTCTGTGTACAATGTTTTCCTGGTTCTGCTCCTTTCGCTCTGCATCACTTCCTGGAGGTTGTTCCAGTCTCCATGGAATTCCTCCACTTTATTATTCCTTTGAGCACAAGAGTATTCCATCACCAACATATACCACAATTTCTTCAGCCATTCCCCAATTGAAGGGCATCCCCTCATTTTCCAATTTTTGGCCACCACAAAGAGTGCTGCTATGAATATTCTTGTACAAGTCTTTTTCCTTATTATCTCTTTGGGGTATATTATCCCTCACTCTTATAACATTTGTCTTTCCATTGCCCTCAAGGTCACCTGCAATTGTGATTTTTTTTGTGATCATGATGTTCCATGATCTAAAGCTATAATAGCATTCCAAGGAGAACCAATGTATTCAAAAAATACAGTAAGCAGCTAAGCATCATTAAAAATAGTATGTCATTTCCCAAATACTGTCCAGCCCAAACTCCTCCTTCCTATTCCATTCTAGGTCCAGTGCACTATCCATCTATAGTGTCCTGTTCAAGATAGACATCCTGATGATGTAACCCAATTAGTTGCCCATCCAACTTTTATACCATAATCTAGGCACTACATGCATTCTTCATCCACTTTGTTTTTCGTGTGTGGATGGCTAAGCTGATCTCCTTTGAGTGATAATGGATTGCTTTGAGAAGGCTCTGTAGTAGGAGCTCAGTGTTATCAATACAATGTCATATGTAAGGAGGAACATCTGGAGAATCTCAATAGAGAATACCTCTTTCTATTTTGACTTCGCACAGGGTATCTTCCATGACTCAGGTGAACACCTTTGGTGAGCATGTCACCCTATTTGATGCCTCTCTTAATGGTGATGCTTAGCAATCACTGAACAGTTATCTCCATGGCTATATCTGGCATGGAATCTTGTTGATCTTAGCATACACCTTGAAGACTATATTTTGTTCTAATTAGAACATAGTTTTGTGACATGTTTTTAATAATCAGTAAGCAGTAGATATAGCAGGATCTTATCTTTTCTTCTCTTCTGTCAGTTATGTAACTCAATATGTGCTCTCCTATAAAGAATTATTTATGTAAACCTGATTTTTTTCCAGTTCATTAAGTGCATATTTATGGCATAGATCATTCTTATAAGTTAAAACACACAACACAAAATACTCATGGTTGTTCTCTTAGTTTATATTAAGTTCTGAGGGGGGGGGGTTTGGTATGTGTTCTTAAGAAAATTTATATAATAGGGAAAAGGGCAAATGGCAAGAATACAAAAAGCTAATTTTGGTAATTTTGCTCCTGGATCATTTTCTAGAGAAAACTAAGCATATGCAATGTCATGTGGACTTGTAAGGAGTCAGTGTCTTTTCCTCTAAAATCCATTCCTATTAATTAGCCATTGTTACTTCTTTACAAAACAAAATAGAATTGTAATAGGAAATTACTAATAAACATTCTCAAAATTAAAGTGATAGATGATGATGATTGAGCTTTATGCTGATCAAACTTCAAGTACATTGATGGTTCACTTGTTTTTTAGGTTAAGTTGATAGGTATAGTGAAATATAACACCCACATTAGAAATAAATAGTTATAAAGGAATCATCATTCATTTAAAATCAAGAAAATTGGATTATTATTTATCCAGAAAAGGGATTAGAGCCATGCTTCACACCATATTCCATTCCAGTTAAATCAACCTAAGTTTTTGATGAAATATTAGAAACATTATTTCATTTTCATAATGATAGCTTTTAGAGAAATGGGAAGAAAGTTACAAGAGACAAACTAGATGGGCTGCTATATACAGAAAAAAGTTTTACTTGGCAAAAAGCAGTGTATCCCAAATAAAAAGCAAAGCAGTTTATAGAGGAAGGACCTTTGACTTAAATAAATGCTCTAATAAAATAAAATCTGCAGAATCTATAACTGACACATTAATAGGAATGATATTCCTATTGTAAATTAGTGGTCAAAGATTACACAATAGGAAGTTCTTGACAGAATTAACATTATAATCATATGAAAAACTGTTCCAACTCTGTAATCTGGGAAGTTGAAATTACATCTTTGAGATGAGGTGATAATTTTGCCATTTGTCAAATTGGCAAAGATAATAAAATTAATTGTTGGTTGTGGAGGGATTGGAAAACAGATAGGAAACTGCAAATTGGTTGAATCTTTTTATATAGTATATTTAGGAATTCTGCAATGAACTTTTAAACCATATTTCTAATTTGAACTATTCCTAAAGATGTCATAAAAAGAAAAATACATATTCGTGGTAGTCTTATGATACTTACAATATCAAAAACTGAAAACCTACCTTTTTTGTCCAGTGATTCAGAAATAGCAATGTAATAGAATATTAGTGTGTGTTAACTGACCAAAAAAAAAAAACACAGGAAAACCTGAAAAAATGGAATAAAAAAAATAGTCTCTGTTGGGTTCAATTAATTTTTTCTTACAAAGAAGGTTAAAAGGATGGACATTTAAGGGAAATGACTGTGGAAGTGATTCCAGGCAAGGAAAACCAAATGGAGACAAGTTACTATGACTAGCAGAATGGGTAAGGAGGGAATGCAATAAGCTGATAAATTTACAGAATAAAAAAATGATTGGAAGGGGACATAGAAGCAAAATAAGTGACAAAAGCTTCCTTAAAATTAGAACTTTCCAAAAGTAGAGTGACCTTCCTTGATAGGTTTCTACTTCAGGTGAATGCTGTATGACTCCTTGCATATTATAGAGAAGATCCCCTTTCATCTATGGATTGGATAGATGGCCTTTGAGAATTTTTGCAGTTCTAAAATTCTGTGATTTTATATAAAGATGTTGCTGTCTTTTGGTTAAACTTTTTCATTGAGAGTTCATAGTTTTATGTCTGATTGCATTTCTTATTTTTGACTTTATTAAATTTACATATATTTTTAATAAGTTCATTTATTTAATTAATTTAGGGTATTTTTCCATGGTTACATGAATCATGTTCTTTCCCTTCCCTCCTACCCTCCCTCTTCCCCCTGGAGCCAATGAGCAATTCTACTGGGTTTTACATGTCATGATCAAGACCTATTTCCATATTATTTATATTTGATTGTGCCACAGTGTATCTGTCTCTGGTTCTGCTCCTTTCACTCTTCATCAATTCCTGGAGGTCATTCCAGTTCCCATGGAATTCTTACAGTTCATTATTCCTTTGAGCACAATAGTATTCCATAACCAACAGACACCACAATTTGTTCCCCAATTCCCCAATCCCTCATTTTCCATTTTTTTGCCACCACAAAAAGCGCAGCTATGAATATTCTTGTACAAGTCTTTTTCCTTATTATCTCTTTGGGGTACAAACCCAGCAGTGGTATGGCTGGATCAAAGGGCAGACAGTCTTTAAATTTATAATGATACTGCTGGAGCTAGTGCTATTAAATGATCCTTGAATCGATTCTTAGTGGCAAGCTATGTCTGTTTCCCCTCATTTCCTTTCTTCATTATTATCTTCTTTTTCTTATCCTCTAGACTTCTCATTGGCACCTGTCAACAGCATCCATCCCCTTGTTGGGGGCATGGTCTAGAGAGGTGCCAGGTTATATATAATAAATAATGCCCATGTTTCTTTTGCATTTCATTCTATAAAATGCATTCACATGTAGTATTTCATTTCCTCCACACAATGACCCTATTCTTAATGCTCATCATTAGGACAGTATTACTTATGTTTTTCAAATGAGAAAATTGAGACTCAGAAATTTCTATTTTTCCATAAGCATGCATCTTTAAGTATTGAAGCCAAGATAAAATTTACTTCCAACTCTGAGCCTTGATTGCATTTTGTGATATTTCCTGTTGCTCAGGGGTTTGTAAAAGAATGAAGAATAGACTTTGTAGCATAATACTTTGTATACATATGGACATTAATTTTCTTTATTAGAAATTATCTAGTAATTATTTTTTTTTAAACCCTTACCTTCCATCTTGGAGTCAATACTGTGTATTGGCTTCAAGGCAGAAGAGTGGTAAGGGCTAGGCAATGGGGGTCAAGTGACCTGCCCAGGGTCACACAGCTAGGAAGTCTCTGAGGCCAGATTTGAACCTAGGACCTCCCATCTCTAGGCCTGACTCGCCTGACACTGAGCTACCCAGCTGCCCCCTTATCTAGTAATTCTAATAGAAGAAAGGTTTTAATTTGTAATAATTCCACATGACATTGATAGTTATTTGTTTATTTTCTTATGCATCCCTTTTGTAGGTTGTAGGCAGTATGGATGCCCACCCAAGCAGGTATTGTGCCACAGTAAGAGTTCAAAGACCTCGACAGGAGATCATCCAAGATTTGGCCTCCATGGTCAGGGAACTTCTCATCCAGTTCTATAAGTCAACTCGGTTCAAGCCCACTCGCATCATCTTTTATCGGGATGGTGTTTCTGAGGGCCAGTTTCGGCAGGTGAGCTACCCAGAGATTTTTGATTCAGGTTGAATCTAGAAATGGTGCCTACATAATGCTCTCTGAAGAATTTAGAGTTGAGAAATCATAAATGGTTTAAAACTCAATGTTTCAACATCATTTCTTTCTTTTTTTTTAACCCTTACCTTCTGCCTTAAAATCCAATACTATGTATTGGATTCTAAGGCAGATGAGTAGTAAAGGCTAAGCAATGGGAGTTAAGTGACCTGCTCAGGGTCGCACAGCTAGGAAGCGTGTGGGGCCAGATTTTAACTCAGGACCTCCCATCTCTGGGCCTGACTCTCAATCCACTGAGCCACCCAGCTGCCCCCAACATTATTTCTTTCTGAATTGACCAGGAGATAGGTTTTCATAGGTGTAAGGAGCATACATTTTGACAGATGAGGCACCATTGTTTCTTGAAACCTTTCCTGATGATCTTGCACCCCCATCAGAAATAACTCTGCCTTTCAACCATAAACAATGCTTAGTTTTGTACCTCTTTAATGCATTTGGCATGTAGTGCCACACATAATAGCTTTTTTTTTGTCTTCTCCTTTAACTAGAATGTTAACTTCTTAAGGGTCAAGTTGTATCTCGCCTAAATTTGGTAACTTCTTCCACCTTGTACTACACAAAGTTGGCAATCAGTGAAGAAATATTTATTAAGTGATTATTGATGTACCAGGCGTGGTGCAAAACACTGGGAATAAAACTGTAATAAGCAAAAAGGGAAAATATCACTACCCCTCAAAAGAGCTTATATTCTGTGGGAAGAAGAGAATACATAAAGGGAGTATTCTGTTGATGACTGGGGTGGGGGAGGGAGAGCATGACTGGGAGGACATAAACAATGTTGATTTGTTGGGAGAAGGAGGCCACAAGAGTATTGGGAAGCATGCTGGCAGAGTCTAAAGTGACATATTGAATAAACAGAAAAAGTAAATTGAGAAATGGGAAGAGAAAATCAGGAACCTTAGGTAGAAAACATTCTTTTCCCCAGAAGGTTTATAAAAACCTTTTATTTTTTTATTATTTATTAATTTATTAATTTTATTTTTTTATTAACTTTTTTTTAAAGTTTATTTATTTTTTTATTTAACTTTCTGATACAGGTGTTATATTATGAGCTACTTGCAATTCGAGAAGCCTGTATCAGCTTGGAGAAGGACTACCAGCCTGGCATCACCTACATTGTGGTGCAGAAACGTCATCACACACGGCTATTTTGTGCTGACAGAACTGAAAGGGTAATCTTGCATTTGATATTAAGTTTATTTAATTAATTTAGAATATTTTTCCAAGGTTACCAGTCTTGCATTTGAGACAGTGTCATCAGTCAGGCATGCATTGCATATGATTAGCAACAACTCAAAACTCAAAACACATCATGTTTGGGGTGATCCTTGCCATGGAAATTGGCTTCTCTGTTCTTACAGAATAGTGGTTGTATATGTGAAACAAAGTATGGGTACAGAAGCTATAGATTGATAGGTATTGACTGTTAGAGGTGAATGACCCTTTTTTAGTTTCTAGTATTAATAACAACTGACTAAAGAGTAAAATTTTATTTTATGTTTAAGTTCGTATGAAAACATTGCATATCTGTTTATAAACTCTTGGTGTTTAAATATTCAGAAGAAAAGACCTAGCTTGTAGAGATTTTTTAAGAGTCTGCTATGCTCTCTAGAAAAAGCCAGTTATAAAGAATCAAACTAAAAGCCTACTAGAATGGTTTATGTCTGAAATCAAGCCATTTGCTGCAGATTAACTTTTATATCAAAACTAGCTTTAAAACTCAAGGAATTGGGGAAGAGAAGTCACCTAGGTGTAAGTTGCCTTACGCTGAATTAAATGGAGATCAGGAGCATTCTCATGTGTGTACACCAAAAAGGAGCAAGTTTACTGAGCTAGAAAATCAAGCCACTTGAAACAAAACAAAACAAAAAAGATGTGGGAAGCAGAAGGCAATTATTATCCCCTGAGAAAGAAGCCTGCTAAAGTAGCAAATCAGTGCTCTGTAATAAGTGTCAAGTAACCAAGCTGTCTGGAAGCCACAATTAATACCTGAAGCATAAATGAGAGAAGGTTTAAAGGGTTCTCCTTAAAGAAAAACAAATGAAACTGGAATTAAATTAAGCAATATCTAATAACAAAAATGAATTTTATTCACAAAAGTATTTAATCCAAATATAGATATTTCTATTTCATTTGGTTTTACTCTAAGTGTTGTATGTAGCAAAAGCCAGGTTATAAAGAACAAAACTACATACTGCCCTATGAGCCCTTAATTTGGTGAACTCGCAGCAAGGTAATTCCTTACAGCCATGCAGGCTACTGAGGCAGCTGCTCTAAAACTTAATCTTAGAAGAGTTGCCTGAGGCACTAAGAGCTTAAGTGATTTCCCTATTTGTGTCAAAGGCTAGATTTGAACACAGACCCTCCTGAATTCAAAGATAGCTCTTATCTACAGTGTCATGCTACCTTGCCTTCATTTTCTTTTTTTTTTTCACTTTAAACATTATTTTATTTGGTCATTTTGCCTTCATTTTCTTATAAATAATAGAGATAAATTAATTAAGTTGAGTGTTTTTAAGAGAAAGCATCAATTACTAGTTCATGTTAATCTATATTGTACAAACAGGGCACAAAGAGACCTAGCCATTTGGCCTAGATAACCACAACCCATGGCACTCACAATTTAAATGATTGTATTCATTTAATTTTCAAGCCTTATTATGCCTAAGAGGAAAAAAAAACTGCCTCTGAAGTGTTTAAAAATCTATATTGGAATATAGTGATGAGAAAAAAAGATATAGTGATAAAGAATGTCAGAAATGGTAATAAAATATGTTGTTCCAAGTATCTTCTAGAATGCCACATGCTCCATGGAGTAACCCTGGGAGGGATGAAACCACCATTAGGAGGATCAGAAATAAATAGATATGGAAACCTGAAACTCAGGCTAGATAAAAGAGTTTAAATCTGTTTATGTTTTGTTTAAATTTTGATGGAAAAAATTAGGTTGGAAGAAGTGGAAACATCCCAGCTGGAACCACAGTAGATACAGATATTACTCACCCCTATGAGTTTGATTTTTACCTCTGTAGTCATGCTGGAATACAGGTAAGCCTTTTGACATACACTTGCAAATATCAATAATCATTTATTTTTTAAAATGTTAGCCTCTTAAAGGTAAATTTTGTTGTTCTAACCTCATTATAGCTTTAGCTGAAATTGCTTCAAGTATCTTTCAGGAAATGTTTAAGTATAATTTCACATCTCAGTCCAGGTAAATGCTTTCCATTGACTTTTTTTTTCCAATGTATCTACAGTATGCAAAGCACAGGTGATATGAACAGAATTGAGGAATGGCCCCCACCCTCACAACTGTTTATAATGAGTAAAGGGAAATGGAACATATTATTATACTACATGTTACTATAATGCAGAATTGCAAGAGTATGCGTTATACAAAGTGATTTGCAGGGCCAAGGAAGAAAAGATGTTAGGGATGTGGGGGAGAGACCTGAGAGTGATCTTGGAAGAGACAACATTTATTAAGAATAGCCTTTCAAATAGTGGGAATGGGGTAGGAACATAAGCTTACAGACCAGGGGATAGAAGAGACAAAGGCACCTCAGAGAGGAAAGCACCAGAGATATGCAATGGGTGATAAATAATCCACTCTGACACTGAGCTGACAGACATTTATTAAGTGCCTATTCTGTGCTAGGACCATGTAAACCATGTAAAAAGTGAGAAAAAGACTGGAATAAAACATGATTGGTTGTGGTGGACCTTGAAAACCAAACTAAAGAGTTGAAATTTTATTCAGTAGTCATTAAGGATCCTATGCTCCTCCCCCATTTAAGGCACTTATTACTTTTTTCTTGGATTTTTGCAATAGACTCCTAATTAATCACCACCTCCAGGTTCTTTCTCTCTCTGCCACACAACTATAAAATGTATATACCTAAAGCATAGGTCTGATCACGGAATTCCTTTGCTCCAGAAGCTTCAGTGGATCCCTATTGCCTCTAGAATAAAATACAATGCTGCTTTTTGAGAATTAAAGCCCTTTATGATATGACTTAATCCTGACATTTCAAACTAATTTTACATCATTCTCCGTCTCTTCAAGACAAAGGTTAAACACTATCTTCTGTAGGAAACTTTTCCTGATCTTTTCCCCTTCACTGCTAGTACCTTCTCTCCCAAACCATCTTGTATTTATTTTTTTCATTTATTCATTTATTCTTTATACGTGTGTGTGTATGTATATACACACACACTGATTGTACTTGTCGTTATCACTAAAATTTTAGCTCTCTGCAAGAAGGGATTTTTAATATTCAAATTTGTATTTCCAGCTTTTGGTATAGCAACATGCACATAGTACATGTATGGTTGTTTTGTTGTTGTTCAGTCATGTCCAATTTTTTGTGATCCCATTTGGAGTTCTCTTGACAAAGATACTGGAGTGGTGTGATATTTCTCCTTCAGTGGAACTGTAAGCTCCTCAGCTTATAGATGAGGAAATGGAGACAAACAAGGTAAAATGATTTGCCCAAGATCACACAGCTAGTAAGTGTCTGAGGCTAGATTTGACCTCAGGAAGATGAGTCTTCCTGCCTCCTGGCCTAGTATTTTCTCCAGTGTGCCACCTAACTGCCAGTACATGGATGAGAAATATCTAATTAATCTATAGTCTTCCCAAGCTGTTCTATTTTCCTTTTCTCTTGCAAAACATCCCCTCAGCTTCTTAGATTCCCCAGCTCCTGCCAAAGCTCAACTGAAGTACCACCTCCTGAGCCCCTGAGATATTAGTGCTCCTGCACTTCCATCCCAGGATTGCCTCATATATATGCTTTCGGTTTGCCTGTCAGTGTATAAGTTGCTTTCTCCCCTAAAATGTAATTTCCTTTAGGTCAGGGCCTGTTTCATTTTTGTCTTTATAACTGGTGCCTCAAACAGTGCTTCATATGCTGTTGTGTTTCATACATGTTTGTTGAATTACAAGGAGTAACATACATGTGCATAAGGAAAATTATCCGGCACTAGTGGTTTAAAAAACCAAAAATCTAGAACCAAGAAGAACTTCAAATACCCTCTTGGTTTTACAGATGAGGAAACAGGCCCAAAAAAGCTTACTGACTTGCCCTCAATCATACAAGGTGGGAAGTGTAGCATGAAATATAAATTGAAGAGGGGTAGGAAATGAAGGCAGAAAAGCTAGAGCAGAAAGCCAGGCTGCTAAGAAACCAGAGCCTGTGCTAGAGAAATAACAAAAGAAACAGGAAGTAGCTCAATTTAAAAGAAATGAGAAAGGTTTAGTCATCAAGAAGACTGGTTATTGCATCAAAGAAGAAACTAGAATCAGTTTTTACTAATATTAGCTAGATGCCTTTTTTTTTAATTAAAGGATGGGAGTTAAGCTCATGCACTATGTATATGTGAGTATTGGTCCAAGTTTTTTATTCCGTGAGAATTGCTATTGCTTTTTACCAGGGTACCAGCCGTCCCTCACACTATCATGTTTTGTGGGATGATAACTGTTTTACTGCGGATGAACTTCAGCTGCTAACTTACCAACTCTGCCACACATATGTGCGTTGCACTCGATCTGTTTCGATACCTGCACCAGCATATTATGCTCACCTGGTAGCATTCAGAGCCAGATATCATCTTGTGGACAAAGAACATGACAGGTAAAATTGGAATAGGACAAAGATATTATTAGTTACTCTTCTGAGTACTTAACACAATGCCTGAAACATAGTAAATGCTTAATAAAATGTTTATTGAATTGAATTTTGAGCCTCTCCTATTCTTCTCCAAACCCAACTTCTCACTATAGTAAGCCCGTAGATTTTTTTTTTAAACTTCTTGGTTGACTGACTATACAGGAGAGAATAGAGCTTAAAACATGTGTACGTGACATAAAATAATTCAGATAAACGGATTTGAAATTCTTACTTTCAGAACTCATAATCCATATATATTCTCAGAAAAATAATAGCATTCTATGTTTATGAAGACTTCAGAGATGCTGTGGCAGACAACTAAGGTAAATGTGGAAGTTTTTCTGCTATTATGCCTTAATATACATCTTTGTCCTCGGAGGATTGCCATTCAAGATGAAGACATTAGCATTCCAACTAATCCAAATGAATCTTATGATTTTTAAGCTGAAATACAAATTGCTGCTTCTAATCTTGAACACTCCATTTATTTGCTATAAAAGTGAGAGTTATCTGTTGGATTTTTTTTTCCTAATGAGTAATAGTAACAGTGATACAATTATTCTACTTAATTATCCCAGGAGGAGAGTATTATTTCTCTAGTATAGCAATTCTCGGATCCCTTGAATTTACATATTGATTTTCATTTCTCTTGCAGTGCCGAAGGAAGTCATGTTTCAGGACAAAGCAATGGTAGAGACCCACAAGCTCTTGCCAAGGCTGTACAGATTCACCAAGACACCTTACGCACAATGTACTTTGCTTAAAAAAATGGAGTCCAAGTATATTCATTGAGGAAAAAACTGAAAATGAATTCACATACAACGTATGTTTCCAGTGGGGTCAGTTGAAAGGGCATGCATGCCTCCAGCCATAGGGAGGCCAACACTATGTGGGGGCCAGGGGCTTATCCTCAAATTGATGCACGGAAGATTGTTTACTTCATCAAGGAACATAGTACTATTATGCAATATGAAACCAGCCAACTGCTTTTTGTGCGGTCTCCTGAAGGAAGTATCGCAATCCATTTTTTTCTTGTAGTTAAACCCTTCTAATGCCTTTACCTCAAGTTGTTTGGCAGCACAACTATCTTTGCAAAAAAAGAAAAAATTATGGTTTAACAAATATACACCTACAGGAATAATCAAAATGATTGCTCAAAACAAGTGTGCAAAAAGTACAAAAAGTGTGTATACATGTATAAAGTGTCCATGTGTGTATTTTAAAATATGCACATACATACTTCCCATATGTGTGTGTATGTTTGTGTGTGTGTGTGTGTATGTATGTATCTGTCTGCATAGATACTAGATATATGGCAGTGTATATATTTTTATACCCCACTCCATTGGAGAGCATTCTCTTTCCCTTTATGCTCATCACATGCCTTTTCTTTTTCCTTCTCTCCACCTCATCACCCTCAGTACTTTTTTTTTCTAATGCTACCTGTAACATTTGAGAACTCCTCTCTGCCACATTTGAATGTGCAGCATTGGCTGACTAGATTTTTTTTTTTTGCACACCCTCCTCAGTTTTGCTAGCTGCTGTCTGCATGTCTTTATACACTGAAAGTGCTTGTATATTGACATGTGCCCTGAGCATGTGTGTGGATAGATATATATATCTATCCACACACAAATGTGGATTTTGTGTTTGCCAATCTGCAAGAGGTCCACAGAAGCACTAGTAATAACCTAAATTATTTTAGCTGTTGTTTTACCTTGTTAGAAGTTTTCACTGTGTTTCTCTGGTAAGCAGTATGGATTTTGAAGTCTCTTGCATTTTACGAATGGAATACAGATGGTCACCCTGGAAAGTATTCCAAAAGGGTAGATATTTTAAATAATTGGAAATCCAGAGTTGAGGTCTTCCTGAAGCATGGGGATGGAAGAAGGGTTGTTTTTTGTTTGTTTTGCTAATTTACTTGCTGCCTCTCCTACCTTAATGTGACTTTCATATATATATATGTGTGTGTGTGTGTGTGTATACACACACACACACACACACACACACACACACAGAGTATATTGCATGTGTGTGTGGAAACATTTGTATGCCTTTTGAAGTTTAGCTTCCTTTCTTATGTATTTATTAGAGTAATAATGCTTTAATTTAATAATTGTAGATCATATTGGCCACATCCTTTTTAGAAATGTAATCATGTTTATTTTAAGAACTGATGCCTTGTTTTTGCTATCTTGTAGTGCAATAAGCTGTTCTAAAGGAAAGTTGTGTCTGCTTGGATGTATTGTAACAGCCTTTGTACCATTCGCTGGGGGAGAGCAGCATCTCCACGCTTTTAAAAGGGCAAAGTATACCAAAAAAAAGCCTTAATCTCAGAAAGAAAGTGTGTCATCCACAGGCACATGGGGAGCTTTCTGGGTAACCTCACAGGGAAGTGGAACCACCTGCATTGGGGTGTGTGCTTCTCTATTAGAAATGAACCAGAACTTTGAGTTTTAATAAAGGCCAGTGCACAGTTCAGTTTTCAGAACACACTGAAATGCCTTCAAAATGACCGAATGTTTGGGTTGGTTTGGGCTGGGTTAGTTTTCAGGAATCATGTTTCCTTGTGCCTGTTTTCATTTGACTGAAATGAATCAGGAAAACTTCCTAGTGAACTAAAAATCCAGAGGCACTTTTTTGCTTAATCATTGTTAAAAATTCCCTTTAAAATTAGGGTGTTGGTGACTTAAATGCTTCATTTCACTTTATAAATACAGACTAAGGGCTGGGATATAATATAAGTAAGTTAAATCACTGAGATGTAAAATTTCACAAAGCTCTTAATACCTTTATTCCACTTTAAAATGAAGAAAGGACTTATAAAGCTGTCAGAATTGAGCGTTCAATAATAGGAAATCAGGAATCATGCACTTTGTAATTCTTGAGAAGTATTTTTAACTGTGTTGTTTGCACTGGTTCAAAGTATCACTACTGCTGGTAGTTGATAATGGGCATTGCTGTTATCCCAGCCCTTTAGAATCCCACCTATTCTCCACATGAAAACCAATAAGTTTAGTTCTTTAGTTTGTTTCTTATACATAACCCACTTATTGCCAATTTACTGTATCTTGAGCCTAAAATCTGAGCCTGTTTGCTCCAACAGGCATAAATCTCTTTTTATTCTAGAAAATTGAAAAAGTACTGTATTTGGTGCAGCATTTCTATGTTGTATTGAAATGTATGTAGTGCTATTCACAACATCTTCAAGAACTTTACAGTGTAGTTGGCTGAGGGTGGTGGTTAGGGTTGCAGCCGGAGAGGGGGTGATAATACCTCTATTTTCTCCCCATTTTCCCAAGAAAAATGTATACTGCAAAGATAGGAATTTTTAGTAATTAAACTTGCACTGGATGTGGTCGTGTGGGTAGACAATAGAAGGAAACACAACAGACCTCTAAGTGATAAAGGGCCAGATTTCTCTATGGCTGCTATATATTTCCTTTTGTTAAGTGGGAAGAAACTCTAGTTTCTTAAGTAAGCAATGTAAATATCCCCCATTTACAGGGAAGATACTTCTCAGTACCTTACAGAAAACCTGCTTTAGGAGACCCTTGTTTTAAATCTTTTGGAAGCATTTTTTTAGAGAAAAATAAATAAATGTAAATGTTCACTTTCTGAGTAATTCTTTTTGAGAGTGCACTGATTCTTCATAACAATGCTAGTTCCACATCTATTGGCTTGATTGAAGGAAAAATCCGCTTCTATTTTGCATACTAAAAATTATGATTGGAAATATAATTTCAGTCAACATTAGGGTTTGAAGATGCTGAGTCCAAGTTGCATATTTTTTTTTTGCAATTGGGTTAAGCACTTATTATTGCATCTTGGTACATAATATTTAACCTTTTTGATTGTTTTTTAAAAAGAAATGTTCCTGAGACACTGTATACTTCCCTTTCTGCCCTTAGTATCTGCATGTGCTTTTAAATTTGTTTGCTACTTTAAATATTTTTTTCTTTTTGTTTAATTTGAAAGTTGTTTTAAAATGTTAGCCCTATTAGCAGGAATAATTGGTTTTCATGTGAAGAGAAAATTGGGAGTTGAATGCAAATATGCCAATGTTCATTTTTGCATTCCAATTTTAAGTTTCAGGCATTTTGGGCCAAACATTTTTGTGATATTATAGCTGCTATATTTATTTAAACAGAGACGGTTAACTTAACTGCACTAGAGAATGAGGAGGTGGGCAAGATTCAAGGCTTGGTATTTGAAACCAGGTATCTTTTTCCCCTCTAAAGAAAAATCAGTGGAATGGAAATCAAGCATAATGATAAATGCTGTCACTTTAGCTAAGATTAAATATCTTCATTTTCCTTTATTTAAAACATTTGTATTTTTCATCTTTCCCTTTTGGAAAAAGGGCAGGTCATTTTCAGTGGTAGTTGATGACATGTTTTTGTTTTTGTTTTTATTGGAGTCCCTGGATTTCTTTTGTTGTTTTTCTTTTTAAGGAGAAATTCAGAATTTTTTTTAGAATACTTCTATGGAAATATTCTTGATCACAATATAAGTAATCATTTTCTTTTCTAAGGAAATAGTCCAGGAATGGTGTTATTAGCAAGGATGGACAGCTTTGACAGGTATGTGAACACAGCTCACCCCCACTTCCTGGAATTATCATCTCTAGCCATTTCATAACCTGGACCAGTTTGCCTAGCTTTACAGACTGTTGAATCCTCTGCCCTCCTATTCATTTCTACAACTGGACTGATAGTTGACAATTTAGCTTCAGTTAGAGATAAGAAAATATCCAGGAAAACAAAAGTCAGTTATAGTGTTGTAGAGGCGCTGGCAAAAGGGCTTCTTGATGAGGAGAGGGATGAGAATACAGTAGAGCACCAGACAAATGGCTTGAGTGAGTGAGGGACCATTGTCTGACAAATACAAAATTGTAGTTCTTTTCAGAAGACAATGTGACCTTGCAAAGAATGATTGTTTTTATGTTACTTAGACTCAAGAAGTTTGAGCTTTGGGTCTAATTTTTCAAAGAAACCAGCTAGATTTTTGATATTTGTGTTTTTGTTTATCTGGGATAAAGTTTGGAGGGCAGGAGGTGGTAACTAACATTTGCCAATGTGCTCAACTAACAACTCCCTAATGTGGCCTTTTTACTGTGAGTCATTAGGCTGATCTTAAACATTTGTTAATCAATTCCTTTCTGATACTATTGGTATATACTTTGAGGACTGATAACACATAAAAGGAGTTTTTACAATGGGTTCTGATTTTTTCATCTATAGCCAGATGTCATTAATCTGGCATACTTTCCTTTGTGTGAATCATAAATCTTTAGATGACACCTGTCACACATGAATAATTAGAATCTAATTCTCTTATTGAGATTTTGTTTTATTGTGGGGTTTTGTTGTTTCGTTTTTTGTGAATTACTTGGATTCATAGAATTCCCATGTTTAACAAGTGGGAGATTTTGTTTCAAGATGTGAAGTCATATGTTTCAGTGTATCTTAAGACCTGACACCCCTATGAACTTGCTTCTATATATATATACACGTGTGTGTTCTCTGACTCTTACAGTGTTAACAAAAGTGATGGAGGTATAGTAAAAGTATATACCCTACCCACACTTTCCTCACTTTTAATAACCCTGGAGGAGTCAGAAAAGAAATGAGAAAGTGTATTTATATGTGTGTGTGTGTGTGTGTGTATATATATATATCCTATATAATTCAAATGTAAAATTAACTAAAGGAAATATGAGAGGGTTTTCCCCTCATCCCATTTCCAAGGACATTTGCTCAATCACTATATTGGTGACATTTGTCTTTTTTCAGTGGCCAAATTGCCTAATGGGGCAAATTCTAGATTGTTTTCTTACTCAAAAATGGTAATTTAAAAGTTATTCAGGTTTAGTGTAAAACTTCACATTGAAAAAAAAATAACCCTGAATTGACTATTTAGTAATACTGACACTTTAGTGATCAAAGCTTGTGCAAATATCCTGTTTGTAACTTTGCCTGGTATATTTCAGATCTCAAATTTTTGCTTAGCTATCTAGAGAAGTCTTTACTTCTAAAATACCAAAAATAAACATTTTAATATTGGGTGAAAGCAAAAGAATACCAGTTATAGGACATGAAAAAGCATAGAATCACCCAAAGAAATGCTATTTTGAACTATCTGTTCTAAGAATACCTATCATTATATATACCTAGCTATGTGTTTTTTTCTGTTTGAGTATTTTATTTTGCAAATCCCCAGATTAAAACATTGATTTTTTTTTTTAGCAAGACTGTCCTCAGGATGTGCCTTTTCCAGGAGATGGTGCTGTCAAATTTTATTCTCAGTGATTATGTGGCTACAAGAACAGTTATTTTTAAATGCCAAGCGTTTTACCCGAGTTCCTATAAAATCATTGTTTCTCTCAGGATTAAGATAAACTAAGGAAAATATGTTTTGTGTGTTTGTTTTTTGGTTCTCTCCAGTAAAAAGAAATTCTGGAAGAATGCTCACCAAAAAATTTGTGGAACTAACCTTTTCAGTTCTTGGTGTCATTGGAGGCCAAAGGCATGGTGGTTTTTAGAACAATAAAACTTCCAGACCTTTTTACAAAATTGTAATTCACTTGAGTATGGAAGAAAATACCCAAAGGTGAGAAATTACCTGCCTGGGGCCATACATCACCAGTAATGTCTCTTCTCTTTTAATGCAAAGCTTGGCCCTTCTCTCATCTTTATCATGAAAAACTTCATAGAAGAGGAAGGCCAGTGACTTTGGCAAAAGGGAATAAGCAAAACTGAATCTTTTGTCTCCATCTTTAAATGTTGACCATGTCAGGCATATTTTCCCCTCAGGCACTGAGAAGAATCCTTATCATTTCTAGAATAAAGAAAGCAGTGGCAAATCATGCTTAAGGAGTGTTAATCTCAGTAACAAGTGTTTTTAGAAATCTGACCCCAAAATGTGGATAAGAAAGGATATTATGCTAGAGTCCTACATTTTAACTAAATTGTCCCACTAAAAACTTTTGGGTTTTTTCCTAGCATAGGAGGCAAACAAACAGCAGGATGTGTATGTGTGTGACCGGTTCTTGTCTCTGAGCAGTACCAGTTTTCACTGGCTTTCATGTGCTTTCTGCCTGAATAGATTGAATCTTGAAAGCTATGTCACATCATACTAATAATAAGTAAAGTTTGGCTTTGATTTCATTATAATACCTGTGTGTGACTGTTGCCATTGAAAAGGGATTTATTTTGGTTTTGAAGGACCTGGATTCACATTCTAGCCCTGCTTCCTCCTCTCTGTGTCACCATTGGCTCTTTAACCTCTCTGAGCTTGAGCTTCCTCATCTGAAAAGTAAGAGGGTTGAGCTAAGTGAGCCTTTTCAGTATGACCCTATGACCTTTTGAATTATACACGTCTGTGTTTCTGTATACATACATCACACATACACAGAAGCAGTCGCCTTAGCCCACTTCTGATTCATATTGGCTGTGTGTCTTTGGGCAAGTGATCTCTTGGTTATGTGATATCAAACTGAAATAGAAACAGATCCCCTACAAGCCATGTGTTGTTGGAAAACCAAAAAATTCATACCATGTTGTTTCGTTTTTTTATTTTGTTGGACATTTCCTAATTAATGTTTTAATCTGGTTTTGGCATCAAAACCTCTGCTCTAAGATAACAGACTAAATAGCCTTAGAAGGTGCTGAGCTACATTAGTAAAAGAAGTTCCTTCCCTTAGGACTTCCTTATTCTGGTAAAATCACAAGTCCAGTTCTTATCCCTCTGCAAATTATCTAGCATCCCTTTGTTATATGGAACCATTTTTATAATGGTCTTAAGAGCAATCATGAGCTTTTTATTGTGGCATTTCTGTTTACTGACAATATCTGTGCACCTTATATATTTAGCCTGGATGTTACTTTTTAAAGACTTTTACTGAAGAAATACTTTACTAAAGAAATTTTCAGCTTTAGCTTCCTCTTCTCATGATAGATGTAATCAGATGCAGAGTAATTAAGATATCAACCAAACTGCTTAAATTTCATTCAGTTTATAGTTTGGATTTTAGTCCACAAATCCATAATCCCTTTTTGTTGTCATCTTTAATTCTGTTAATACCAGGCTGGGCATTAAAAATAGTGAAGAGGTGAATTTCTTTTATGGTAGTGGCTTTTTCATGTCTAGCCACTCGAGCCAAGGTTATTTCTTCAACTTAGACCTCAGACAGCAAACTTTATCACTGATAAAGTAGATTGACTTAATCTGGAAGTTTACCTACCAGAATGGTCATAACTTTTCTTTCTCAAATTCAGTTCGAAATTATCTACAACAGAGTAATTAATCTCTTTTGAAATTATGAAAGAATTTTACAAATTCAGTCAAGGGGAACAACCAGGTGATCTAATGTAGCAGATACTTATCATTGGAATTCATTATATAGTGGTTCCCCACCACCACCAAAGATTTGCCCTTCACATTGTTCTGTGTTTTATTCCCTGAGTTGTCGGTATTGAAGGCATGGTGGCTGTGGACATAACACATATTTTTTTAAATTCCTGTGGTTGTGAGCCGACGATGTTACCTCACTAATTTGAATTAATGGGAGGAAAGGCTAGTAAGAATCAAACACAAATATATCTGAATTGTTACTTCAGAGATACATATATATATATTAATGCAGAATGTTGCCATCTGTATTTTTTCCCTTAAATTTTTTCCATTATATTTAATTCTCTTTAATGCAAACACTGTTAGAACATTTTCCCCTTCCCAGACCCCTAATACTGCCTAACTAATATGACTTTGCCAAAGTTTGTTTATCTTTAATGTACCTTTTTTTAAGGCCCTATACCTTTTACCAGTTCTACATAATAAGGATATTTTTTCTCTTAGTGTATATTTTGATATATTAGACTTTTCCTAAGTACATTTATACTTTGTAGTCAGTTTGTAGTAAACCTACGTGTTTCTCATAAATCCAATATAGACCTGGATTTTTATGGCTGCTATAGAGAAATCTCTCCCTTCTGGAAGGAATGGGCCTCATGGAAGGAAGGAAGCTCATGTTGCCTTTTGACTTAGGTTATTAAATCCCGGACTCAAGTTCTCTAATACTAGAGCTAAAGAAGTAAAAAAGCATAGTGATTGTTGAATTGTTAGGGCCTGTTTTTCATCCAAGTGTTGAAAAGATGGATCAGCAAAGAGCTGCCATGAACAATGTTAAGAGAAAGAAACATAAGGATATTCAGACTTGCTGAGAGGAGCAAGGTTTTCTCCTAATAGAGAAATGACTCTGTGTGTGTGTGTGTGTGTGTGTGTGTGTGTGTGTGTTTATGTAATTTTCCATTTAAATGGAGCTGCTTTCGGATTAAGTAAGGAGGATTACTTTGGCCTTCAGCATATCTCCACAAAGTGAATGGAATGTCTCTTATTATCCTTTTAAAAATATTTTCAAAACCAAAGAAGGGAACAAAAACATTGTAAATGTATCTAGCATCCCTTTGTTATATGGAACCTGTGGAGGCAACTGATATCTGTGTAAATAAATGGGTGAGTGGAATTAAAGAAAAGCACCCAAATTTGTTTTGCCTTGGCTGAAACTTTGAAGTTGTTTAATGTTTCTCAGTCACTCAGAGTGGGCTACTCTTGGGTGTTTGAACAGTACTTGGAGAAGTTCATAGTAAAGAAGGAGAACATACCAAGTGAATAAGGAAGGAGAATATAACCTGAGGAAATGACAGTGGAAACTCAGTTTGGATTCTGGATCATTGCTTTACTTTCTAGTTGAGATTGTTTATAGAATTTGTTAGCAGAATAAAGTTAATTTTTTATTATTATATATTGATGTGTATGGTGGTAGTGTCACTACAAACCTCTACTTAAACTCTCCCTTTAAGAGACTAAACTGAAACACTAATCAAGCCTCTCCTGCCATGGAGAGTTTTTTCCTATGGATAAAATACAGCTTTTGCTAAGTGGTAGGGACAAAATTTGCAAATAAGTTTTGATTGGGGGGGGGGGGGGATATATTTGGCGATAGCTTTGTTAAGTGGAATTTAAGGTATCCATGAATTTTATCTGTGAAGTTACTTCCTTAGTTGAAACATGGGATCACAACTCTTGTACATCTTAGATCATTTTCATGAATTGCTATGACTGAAAAAGTTACCTACTGGCCAACCTACCAATGCTGAGCCTCTCTGCATTTAGCTAGGCTGAGATTCAGACACCAGACACAGGCTGTCACCAGTCCTCTACAGAAATCTTTTCTAGCTTGTTAGGACTGAATAGAGTTTGGGTTCTAGTAGAGTGCATAGTCTCCAAGAGCCCTAGTCACTTCTGCACTACAGTGAGGCACCAGGGATTGAAGAAGAACTTCAGTGGAGGAATATAAAATTAAAAATGTAAAGTTCACTCAGTCCCAAGGAGTTGTTAGCTGCAGGGCAGGGAGCAAAGTATAACCAATAGTTCAACTGTTCAGGGAATTCATAAGATCTTTGTTCTTAACGAGATTTTTTTTTTCAAAATCTCTGAACTTTTTTTGGTGATAAACCTTAGTAGAACTGTGTGCCTTTTTTTTAGCTGATAATAAGAACCAGGGTTCACACAGAGGTCTCCATTCATATATTCCCACACTGTAAAATTTCCCTGAATCTTTAATAACTTCAAGAATGATTTCTGAGCCCAGAATGTCTTAAATTAATTGTATTTTCTCACACATACATATGCATTTTTATTTTTTAAAGTGCTATGGCTTATTTGTTCCCTCTCCCCCCTCCATTTAAGTTCCTCCTACCTTTAACTTTCCACAAAAAATTCATTTACATAGACCTTAATGTTAGATAAGATGGGAAGAAACTTTAAAAAATAAGCCATGGTAGATCATTAAAATGCCATGAATTACACCTTAGTTGGTAAGCTTTTAGCACTTTTTTAAAAGCTTTTTGTTACTCTAAATTGGACAAACACCAGCAAATATGTGTATTTGTATATACAAAGAACAACAAGAAAAGAGGATTGTCCCTGCAAGTACAAATCTCTATTAATCATTTAGCACTTTAATATTTTTTTTAATTTACTAAACTATAGTTTCTTCACTTTTTCTTTATTGTATTCTGTTTAAAGATTTACCCAACCTGGATGCCAAGCTTCTGAACTGTGATGCATTCAGTTCTTTTGTATCATATAATTCATCTTAGAATCCAAAATTATTCTTGCCATTGTGTTCCATTTCCTTCTCTGCCCCATACACACAATTCTAGTTCAATTTTTTTGCTAGTAATTGGGCAGTAATGCTGATTATTAAAAAGAGCATATTGTATTTGGAATGCATATATAATAGCAAAGTGGTATAAAAACATTTCCTCCTTTATTTACCATTTAATTTACCATCTTCAAAGAAGTGGTGTTTACTAATTTTCTTTTAATTCATCTATGAATTCATTCTTTGATTTCGCCAGTGTACCACCAGTATATGTCTTTTCTTAATCTAGAAAAATATATCTTTTACTTTTACATCAGCATATCACCTAGGACATGGATTAGGCCAAACTTGAGGAAGGACCTATTTTTAATTCAGAGACTAGAGAAGCTAAAGAAAACCAGCCTCCTATACAAAAGATCCCATTCTTTCCTCTTAATTCTTCTATGTAGTCATTTTTTTATTTCACCAGTAAGTACATCTTTTCTTAATCTAGTAAAACAGTATATGTCTTTTATTTTTTTCACCATTACCTAAGGGGCCATGGGCTAAGCTAAATGTGAAAAGGAAGCATTTTCAAACACAGAGACCAAAAGAAGCTGTAATAAAGGCTGTTGTTGGCCTTCAAAAAATAGAGCAACTTGACTGGGAGTTGGAAAGTCTAGCCTTGTTGCTGGGTCCCAGCTCTGCCACTGAATTGCTGTGTCCTTACAAGTTCCTTAACCACTGTGCCTCTATTTCCTCTTAAGTAAAATGGTTGTAAATAATACCAGCCCCTCCCTACCTCACAGAAGTATTGTGAGAATAAGATAACTTGTACAAGTTTGTAACCCAAAATAGTAGCAGAGTGGTCCTGTGTAGATGATCTCTTTCCAGTTTGCCTCTGTGTGAAAGTGTCTTTAATAGATTGATTTCAAAAAAGCAGGATCAGAGAAACCCAGGGTTCACTTGCGGATGTGTCCAGTTCTATCCCTCTCTCCTAGGGCCTCGGTGCAGAAGACAGAACGTTCTCGATCGTTCTTGACAAGTGACTCAAAAAAATTAAACTCATTTAAGTGGTGCTATGGTAACTGAAGTATTTTGAGTAGTTTCCACGAGGAAGCCATAACATTAGCAGCCTTTTTAACTTCAGGTAATTTTTTTTTTCTTTTTGCATCTGGAGCTATTTGAGCTTTGTGTGCACAGTTATATTGCCTTGCTGGTTTTACTTTTTTCACTTTTTTGCTCCTTGAGTGTTTGGGGGGTGGGGCACGTTATTTTAAAGAGGAAAGTGTACTTATTTCACTGAAAGTAGCTTTGCCACAGGAGCCTGGTAGCTCCCAGGACTAAGGCCCTTGCTGATGCATGCTAGAACAATGGTACTTTTTCCGTCTCTCTCCAATTCCACAGAACCTGCGGATCTTACTAGAAATCCTATTTGTGTCTAACCCAGTTTCCCATTATATGGTGGTTATGGGGGCTGAGAATACTCCCTGAATTTTTGATGACAGCTCTATTTCCCTATTGCAGGTTACATCCCTTGGTAAAAACAGTTTGCCATAGAGCAGCAAGGCAGATAATAGACGTCTTGTTGCAACAGTGTAGGGTTTTTTAAGAGTACATTTTGGGTACACAGGGTATAGATTCATTTACTAGCTAATTTTATATATATTTCTATAAATATGTACGTGTTATTTATGTGTGTGTATGGAAGGGGGGGTGCAAGCATCTATATCCACGCACACACACCATGCACACACACACACACATCCCCATAGCTCTTGGTACAAGCAGTTGGGATTTCCCAGTAAATGCTAATCAGAAAAAGGTGGCATTTGTCCTTGCTATGTTAGGGTACTTCCAGTTCTGAACAGCAGAAGTAAATTATGCCTGTAGAAAGAAAACCAAACAACTTTACATGATTTCTCTTGATCAAGAGCACTGTCTTTACCTTGTAACAAATATTTATTGAAAGGATTTTCATTATAACAGAGCTTTAACATTTCTTTATCCAGTTATGGACCCGCAAAAGTATTAATATAGTAGGTGAGCTTGCTATGAAAAGACTTCCAGATCATAGGCTTTGGAAAGTAGTGTTTTGGATATGTGTGTGTGTCTATAAATATATGTATAATGTAACTCTGTTTTTCTGAAAAATCTGTAGAGAGAAAATGTGCTCAGTGCTTTCTAGGATTAAACCACTCCAGTGGACCAAGAGTACATTTCTATTCCCTGTACACACACTCCATTAGCATCACTGACCCTTCCACTGCTGCTCTGGGCAAGTAATGGCAAATGTATCCTTTTACAAGAGTCTTTCTCAGGAGCAAGTATAAAGGTGGGCATTGAAGGGATGGGGCAGCACAAAGATCTACCAAAAAAAAAGTTTCCACTGTAACCATCTTGACCATGTGTGCCTAACTGTGTTGCTGATGTAAACTATTATTTGGGGTTTGGGGGAAGGGTGTGGGGTATTGGTTGGTATGTTCTCAGTCTCTTTTCTTAATGTTTTCAAGCTTCTTTCTTATACTATCTGTAATTGCCAAAAATTTCTATCAATAACCAAGTTTCAATTTTCAGGATGGAAAATGATAGGACTCTGAAACTGGCTTCCCTATTTTCACTGCTTTTTGCCTTTGCACCAGGCCTGTCCTTGTTTCTTTAGTCACTAAAGCATGTCTATGTGGACACTTCTAAAAAAATGATCAGGCAATCTGTTAGCTTCCCTCTAGTCATTTAGACCATGTGATTTTGAAGTGCTTTTGTCTTCTTGGTTAATGTATGGAGTTAGACCTGGATATATATAACCAAATGAGATCTTTGATAACCAGCTAACAGGATGGCCAGATTTTTCTAAAAGGAAATTAGAACTTTTCAGTAATGGTTCAGCTACACCCTAGAGGGAGAACAATGGGGCAGAAGAATGTTAAGATGAAATCGCTGAATCCCTGAATTAACCCTAATAAGCACAGGGTTTATAGATTGCATCTTACCTGGGGTTCTCCAGTACCAGTGTCACTGAGAACAATCATCACCTCACTGTCCTTGAGACCACCAGGTGATTATCCATTTTGACCTTCTGAGACTGAATAAAAGCGGTAATTAAATTTAATAGTCAATGTTCTCCCTTAAATTATTTTCTTGATGATAATATATATATTCCAAAGAACCCACGGTTTCAAATGAGAAATCCGGGGAAAGTATTTGGGGTGGGTTTTGCTTTAGTTTCTTAATGTCACTACAAGTGCTTTCTTTCAAGAACCAGTCATGTTAATTCTTTTCTGAGCCAAACTGTCATCAAAATTGTCTGTGATCGATCCTTTCTTCCCTCTCTGCCTCAGAGCTGTATACTGGAAGGATTCTTTGTTGTATTTGTTTTTACAAATTTTTTTTAATCTTTTGGTTTGTGTTGCTCTGCTTCAGTTTGAAGTGTAACTTTCACTACTACAATAAAAAAAAAAAAGCTTTGCTCCAAACTCTTGAGTCATCATTACAGAAAGACCAAATTTCATTTGAAAGTGTGTAGAGACTTCCTGTGGGCAGCTCTGTGATTACCTACTGACAGACTTTAAGCATTTTACAACCAAAAAAGCTTATGAAAAGTGGAAAAAGAGATGAATTTGGAGGATTTCAGGCCTAAAGGAAGAGAAATAAACTAGACCCTGTAGAAAAGGCATAGACCTTAGTTATATACCTCTTACACAAAACAGAAAGTCCTTATCCTCAGCAGTTTCCATGGTGACCCCGGACACACAGATAATTTTGGGGAGAAAGCTCTAACACCTGAAGAGCTCAGGAGAGAAGTGATGGAAGTAGCACCCCTTACAACTAAATTTTTACCACTCTTAATTTTTCTCTTCTCAAAAAATTATGTATCAAACTAAATTGGTGGAATGAAAAGCCTTGCTGTGGCACCCAGTTGTGTCAGTGATATAGCCCTTTGTCCATAAAATGAATTGATTAAGAACAGCTAGATACAGTGGATAGCGCCCCAAGCCTGGAGTCAGAGGGCCAGTGTCGCCGAATCATAATACATAGAGGAGTATAAGGTGTAAGAAGGCTAGAAAGGAAGGGTGAGAGGGTCCAAATTATGAATGCCAGATGGAAGATTTTAGGTTTGATCCTAGAAGCTATAGTTTGAACCCTGGAGTTTATTGAATAGAGGAGGACATAATGTAGTCAGACCTTTGCTTTAAGGTGATCACTTTAGATTAAAGTTGAGAGAGACTTAGGGTATGGAAACCAAGAATGAGATGATGCTCTTTATCAGGGGGATGGCAGTGTCAGAAAAGAAAGGAATGTATGCAAGAAACATTATTATCAAGGTAAAGTTGACAGGCCTTAGCAACAGATTGGCTATGGGAAGTGAGAGTTGCAAACCTGGGTAACTAGGAGAATAGTGGTGCCTTCAAGTCATAGATAAATTATACACAGAGCACGTTTGGAGGGAAATTTTGAATTCCATTTTGGACACTGAATTCAAGATGTCAAGTAGACTGCTAGAGGAGAAAATTGGTTCCACAACATATTTGTTAGATAATCTCAACTGGGCCCTCATTGCAGTAAGACAATCCTCTTAATTGACTCTTCACTCAGCACAGAAGCTTTTCCAAAGCTTTTCATCCCTCTTCAAATTCACCATGGAATTATTCTTCCTACCTTTCAGTTGAGAATAATGTCAGATTGGGGCCACAGAGAGCTCTCTCCTACTCTAGAATGCTTTATCTCCATCTTTATCCTTGTCTCACATGAAGAGGCCCTTATCATTCCATCCCATCTTTAGTACAAGCAACACATGAATAGGCAAAAGATGATGGCAATAAGCCAAGATTGAAGCTTGACAAGGCGTTATTGGCAATAGAATAATGCTGCAAAGAACTGAATTGGCTTAGGAAGGGCTTGAGATAGAGAAGGCAGAAGAGTATTTACCACAGGAGTGAAGGCCTGAGAAAGAACTAGGAGTGGAGGGATTTGAGGTCACATTAAGGATACAGAACAGGATAAGGGATCATAAGATAGGGAATGATGGAACAATAAAAGATCAATCATATAAATTAATTTTAGAATTCATGAAAATGGAAATGGAGCACTTCTGGGGGATGATGAGACCCCAGGATGGCCATCTTGGCATGTAGCTGAAGTAGAGGAGTAGATCATGGGAAATTAATAAATTCAGGAATTGGGGACTTACGGTATTTGAGGAGATACATGTTGAGGTCTCCCAATATGAGGGTAAGAGTTGGGGGAAAAGAGAAAGACCCTGAACCAAGTGCTGAATTCATTGAGAAAGAAGACTGACCTAGAGCTACCAGAATCTTGATTGGATAATAAATATTGATTGAATAAACCTTGATGGAGAGGTTATTGAGTAATGGTGGTTAAGGGGGGTTCTGGAAGTAGACATGCAGAACAAGAAATATTCCAACTCCTCCAACTTGACCCATATAAATAAAATAATTGTTACAACACTTTCTGTAACAGCAAAGAACTGAAACTGAATGTCCATCAACTTAAGCATAGCTGAAAAAATTGTGGTAATGAAAGAGTGGTGTGACCTCTAGAAAGATGTGAGACTTCTGCAGATGGTGACATAAAAGGAATGCATAGAGAATTTCAGATCTCCCCTGTAAGCCCCTAGTGCTAAAGTGATTTTTAAAAGAAACATGCATTTCCATCCTGGCCAGAACTGTACAAAAAGATAATCAGAAACTGAGAGAGAGAAAAGAACTATACCAGAAAAGCCAACCTGAGTTCCTGCCAAGTGACCTGAACTTAGGCAGCCAACACTGGAAGGAGTTTGCAAGCCAATACAAGTTCCCGGAATCTGGGACACGGGGCCAGTTCCCCTCCCTGGCCTGTCAGAATAAAAACAAGACAGAATCAACCCCTATAGATTATTGGTGCAGGGGTAAGCACTCGAAGGAACTGGAAGCCACTGCAGAAGACAGGACCAACTCAGCACTAAAGCTCTTGTGGGGACTGTGTGGCAGGCCTGAAATCAGAGTGATTTCCAGTTTCACTTTGCCTTGTCAGGGTCACAGCAGAAGACAACCAAATTCTGATTATGGATCATCAAAGAAGAAGACGCTGTGGACCACTAGGAAAGACAGAAACTAGAAACTGAGGCAGAGGATGAAACCTAATGCCCTCCCCCAATCCAGGCTGGCAGCTACAGTAGCACTCCGGCCAAATAAGAAATACCCATCCATCCAAGTGTGCCCAAGAGAACTGACTGAGACATACAATCTCAGGTTGAAAATAAAAGTAAACAAAAGAAAATGCCAAATTAAAAAAAAAAAAGATGGGTTAAGAGAAACCCAAGGGATAAGCCAAAAGATAAAATTAACCCCAACACAACTACTAGCAGACTCAAAGGGTTAAAAAAAATAGCTTGACCATGAAGACTGTCTGAAAGAAATAAGATAATTAAAATGAGGTGAATTTGAGGGAAAATTAAGAAAATAGTGTAGAACCGAAGATGGAAAACTTTACCTAAGGAATAGACTCCTTGAAAAACAGAATTAGGACAAATAAATTCAATGCTTCCATAAGACAAGAAATTCAAGTATAACTGGGTTTGGCCCCTGCCCAGACCCACTAACAAAGAGACACCTATATGGCAGAGGTCAGGGACTAGCTTCCAGAAGAAGACATTTTGCACTCCCCTCCACTTAGGTGAAAATTTCTTTTGATGGATTGTGCAGCCAAAATGGGTCCCATCTTTACTAATCTGGGCCCCTCTAAGTTCTCTATTTCCAGGTATCCTCAGGGCCAAATTCCATTCTAAGAAACAAAATGGTTAATCAGCTAGGTGGCAAGATGGATAGAGAACCAACCCTAGAGATGGGAGGTCAGGGTTCAAATGTGACTGAAAACGCTTTCTAACTATAAAATCTTGGGCAAGTCTCTTAACCCCAACTGCCAAGCCCTTTCTCCTCTTCTGCCTTAGAACTGATACTTAGAATTAAGAAGGTTTGGTGTTTTTTTTAATTCTACTGACAAGACAAATTCTGCAAGTAACCAGGAGAAAGACCTTCAAATACAAAGGAAAAGAAATTCAAGTAACAGACTCTCTCTCTCTCTCTCTCTCTCTCTCTCTCTCTCTGTGTGTGTGTGTGTGTGTGTGTGTGTGCAAAGGAGCAACCTAAGGTCACCTCCTACAAACCCTATTCTAACTTGTTGAAAAAAGGTGGACATTCAATAAAATAATTCCTAGAGAGCAATCACTTATCTCGCAAACACCTCCAAAAAAAAATACAAGAGAATAAACAAATACAGCAAAAAAGGACAACAGAAAAGTAGAAAGACCATTACGAGATTTTCTAAATGAACACAACAATAATGGCGGAAAAAGAGACCTGAAATAGAATGGACTAAACCACAACACCCCTCATCTATATGAATCTACGAGTTTTTGTGTTATATAATAGAATAATATCATAGAAGAGGGGAGGAAAATATGTGGTGTACCTAATCAAGACAAAGGCTATGAAGGGAAATGATCACCTGTATTCTCATGGAAAAGAAAATCTAGAGAAGAATGGATGAGGAGGCAACAGAAGAGATTGAAAAAGAGGTAAATGGACACTTTGTGCCAGGGGTGGTAGGATGTACCACTGATGAATGTTCTGGTAGAAGAAGAGAGATTCTATAAAGGAATATCAGGACCTTACAATGGGTATCATCTGCAGGGATTTGATGCTGAGACATCCCTCATCCTGCCTCAGGAGAAAGGAGATCATAGCTCTTGAAGGACACTCGAAGAATAAAAGGGCATGGACACTGGGAAGAGATTTCAAGGCAAATGGGAGGAAAAAGCACCCTGGGGAGGGCAAAGTCAGTTATGAACTACATAATCAGGGGCCTAGGAAAATTCCTAACAAGGGGGTGTACCTCTTCTTTCTCCTCCAAGAAATGGTATTTCTAAGAATGAGGCACAGCAGGGACCAATGGACAAGATCTTATAATAAGGCAATAACATAGAAACTGTTTAAGAGTCTGATATAAGTACCTTAAAAACTTCAATGAATAACAAATTAAAGAAGGACTAAAGTATAATGGCAATGAATCGACAAATCTTTATAATGGGGGAAATAAACAATGAGAATGAGGGGGGGAAATCTCAGGAAAAGGCACAGAAAATGAAAATTTTTTTAAATGAGAAAAACAAGGGGATAAAAAAGGAAAATATATCTGCTTAAATTAGGTGGGGGAGGGGGGAGGGGAATAATTAAATAGATAAAAATCAAGAAGGACAAAGGAATTAAGTTAGCAAAACCCCAAATCTAAAGGAAGGGGTAACACAAAGGGGAAGAAGGGATGTTGAGTGTTTAAGAGTAAGAAAGTCAGTGGGAGCAGAGTTGCCTTAAAACAGATTAAGCTAAAATAAATGAAGAGACATGGTACTGTGTTTACAGAGGAAGAAGGGAGGGGTCCCAATTTGGGGGGAAATTAGAAACAAATGGAGGAAAATAGAGAACTTAGTCTTATAACTAAATGTGAATGGCTCAAACATAAATTCAACAAAATGAAAAAGACTGAATTTTAAAACTCCATAGTCTTCCTTAAATATTAAATATTTTTAAAAACAAAGACATACATAGAATAAAACAAAGAGCAGGTGGGAAAGCACTATGCTTCAAGTGAATTTAAAAAAGATTCAGTCATGCAAAGCAAAAAAAAAAATTCAAAACATAACAAGGAATAAATAAGGAAACTACATTATGCTAAAAGTAACCACAGCTGATGACAAACCAATCTCAATGTTAAACATATTCCAAATGCCTTTGCATCTAAATTCATAAAAGAAAAACTAAATTACACAGAAAGTGACACAATAATGGCAGATTTCAATATTTCTAAATTTTATATCTAACAGAAAGCTAAGCAAAATATAGAGCCAAATAAATGGCTACAGAAACTAGACCTAAAACACTATGATGCTTATAAATGGGACTACTTATGAATATATATGTATAGACTATATATATTCCTTAGCATCACATGGAACTTTTACAAAAATTGACTCCATATAAGGTGACAGAGATATTATAAACAAATGTGAAAAGGAGAAATAGGAAATATGTCCTTTAGAGCATAATGCAACAAAAATAGTAACCAGGTAAGGAGCACAAGAAAAACACAAACCCAAATGGAGACATAACAATAAAATCCTGACTAATGAGTGGGTCAAATAACAGACCACGCACAAAAAAAATCATAATGATGCAACAGCATAACAAATTTCTGAGATGCAGTTAAAGTATTCCATTAGGTGGAAAATCAACACAGAAAAAAAGGTTGATAAACTGGATATACATTTTTAAAATTAGCCAACAATAAATAAATCTAAAAGAAGCACAAAATAGGACATATTAAAAATCAGAGAATATGAGGGCAGAGCCAAGATGGAGGAGAAGGTATACAGACCTGCCTCGTCTTCACCAAATTACTCTCCAAACAGCTTTGCCTCAAAACGAATTCTGGAGTGGCAAAACCCACAAAAGGATGGAATGAAACAATTTCTTAAGCCAATACAACTTAAAGGTTGACAGGAAAGATCATTCACACCAGGGTGGGAGCAAAACACAGACCAGCACATCAACTAAGGTCACACCTTATTCAAGCTAACTATAGTCATATGAAAAAATGCTTTAAACACTATTACTTAGGGAAATGCAAATTTTTCAGCTCTGAGATACCACTTCACACCTATTATATTGACTATTATTAAAGAAAAGGAAAATGACAAATGGCAAATATTGGAGGAGATGTGGGGAAAGTGTTACTTGATTCAACCATTCTGAAGAGCAATTTGGATCTATGCCCAAAGGGCTATATAACCACGCATACCCTTCAAACCCAGGAATACCATTACTGGATCTGTAGCCCAAAGATATATAAAAAAAAAAAAAGTTACTGCTCTTTTTGTGGTAGGAAAGAATTGGAAAGTGAAGGAATACCCATCAGTTGGGGAATGACTAAGTTGTAGAATATGGCTATAAGGTAATATTGTGCTGTAAGAAATGAGGAACAGGAGGATTTCAGAGAAACCTGGAAAGACTTACAGGAACTGATACAGAGTGAAGTAAGCAGAACCAAGAAACAGTGTTCACAGTAACAGCAATATGGTACATTGAAAAATCTGTGACTATCTTAGCTATTCTCAGCAATACAATGATCCAAGACAATCCCCAAAGACTAATGATGAAAAATGCCATCCACTTCAAGAGTCTGAATCCAGGCCAAAGAATGCTATATTTCACTTTTGTCATTTTTTTGCTCAAGATTTCTTCCACAAAAGGATTAATATAGAAAAATGTTTTATATGATTGCATATGTAAAATTGATATCAGATTGCTCACCATCTCTTTGAGGTAAGGGAAGGGAGGGAATTTCAGATGCACAATTAAAAAATGCTAAAAATTGTCTTTACATATAATAGAAAAAATGTAATATCAAATAAGAAAAGTGAAAAAAATCAGAATAGGAATAAAACAAAAAGCTGTAGAACAGATAAATAAAACTAAAAGTTAATTCTTTGAAAAAACTAATAAAATTGATAATTTTTTTTAAACCCTTACCTTCAGTCTTGGAATCAATACTGTATATTGGTTCTAAAGCAGATGAGTGGTCAGGGCTAGGCAATGGGGGTCAAGTGACTTGCCCAGGGTCACCCAGCTGGGAAGTGTCTAAGGCCAGATTTGAACCTAGGACCTCCTGTCTCTAGGCCTGGCTCTCACTCCATTGAGCTACCCAGCTGCCCCTAAAATTGATAAATCTTAATTTGATTCAAAATAAGATATCAAATCAACAAACTAGTAAGTTAAAGTGAAATCACATCAAAATCAGAAAAGGAAATATCAAACTCTATTATATATAACGGACATGCTAACCAAACTGAGAATACAAAAAATAGAGGACTATCTATAATATATAATAATAAAATACAAAATATCTAAATTAAGAGGAGACCAAATTGAGGTCTTAAAATAATACATTTTCAGAGAAGAAAATAGAGCTAATTTTAAAGGTTTAACCAAAGGAAAAAATTTCTGGACCTGATGAATTCAGAGGAGAATTTTACTAAATTTCTAAAGAACATTTAGTATCAATATACTAGACAAATTATTCTCAAACACTGAGAAAGAATGCCCTATACAATCCTTTTAATTGATAGGTACAGTCCTAATACCTGTGTGAGGAAAAATAGCTTCATCCACCTTCCAGGCACCAAGGCCTGGCATCCCCTGACAATAGCCTAAAAGGCTGTAGTCAGTGTAGACTAGGCATCTGGCATCTCCAGCATCCTGACATCAGCCCAAACATCAGCATGCAACACCAGGATGGAGGGTGGGGCCAAGAGAGTATATTAACCAGGAATCAGGAAGCACAGGGCTTGTTCAACTTCCATGTTGTTGCTTGCTGGGCTGCTAAAGGTGAAAAGTGTGAAAACTGTGAAAAGTGAAAGCTAAATTGGGGTAAAACTTCTGTAAGATCAATATCTCTCTCTTTCTCTCTCTCTCTCTCTCTCTTTCTCCCTCCCTCTCTCTCTCTCTCTCTCTCTCTCTCTCTCTCTCTCTCTCTCTCTCTCTCTCTCTCTCTCTCTCTCTCTCTCTCTCTCTCTCTCTTTCTCTCTCTCTCTTTCTCCCTCCTCTCTCTCTCTCTCTCTATCTATCTATTTCTTTCTCTCCCTCCCTCTCTCTCTCTCTTTCTCTACCTCTGTCTCTCTGTCTCTGTCTCTTTCTCTCTTTCTCCCTCCCTCCCTCTCTCTCTCTCTCTCTCTCTCTCTCTCTCTCTCTCTCTCTTTCTCTCTCTTTCTCTACCTCTCTCCCTCTCTCTGTCTCTGTCTCTGTCTCTGTCTCTTTCTCTCTTTCTCCCTCCCTCCCTCTCTCTCTCTCTCTCATATATATATATATATATATATATATATATATTTATTACTTTCTCCCATCTATCAATAAATCATAATAAAAATCATTAAGTTAATGGCCAGATTAAATTTTTAATCATAATATACCTAAACTAGGAAAGGCTAAAGCACAGAAGGGAATCTATAGACCAATATCATTTATGAATATTCATTTAAAAATTTTCAATAAAACCCTGTCACAGATTATACTAAATTTTTTTAAATTATTGATTATGACCAAGTTAGATTTGTATCAGAAATGCAAGAATGATCTAACATTAGGAAAGCAATCAACATAATCATATTAAAAACAAAAACATCTAAAATGACATCATCTTAATAGCAAAATACATTAAATTCAACTGGAAAAGAAGAGAAGGAAACAAAAGAGGGAAGGCTGAGGGATAATTAGGTAGCACAGTGGATAGAGAGGCAGACCTGAAGTGGGGAGAACCTGGGCTCATGCAAAAGAAATTTATATTTTGAACAGTTGATTTAAGTTATAGGGGACTAAGGGAGAATTAAAAAGAGGGAAAGTGTTAAGAATCAGATATTGGGATTTGGGTTTGATGAATAGAGGAAGGGTGAAGAAGAACCATTTCAATTATAAATTTACTATGTTGACTATATCCCTTCTCCTTCAAATTCTTCTTTGTAAAAAAAAAAATTAAAAAGTGAGACTATAGAAAAAGAAGAAGAAAGTATAAAAGGTTTTGATGGAGAAAAATAAACAGGGAGCACAATAGCAAATGTAAATGTAATGAACTTACCCACAAAATGAAAGAAAGCCTCAAAATAGATTAGAAAATATCAACAACCAAGTTTATTTACAATAAACACGTTGTTTGAAACAAAAGATTCACACAAAATTAAAATTATGAGGGGCAGCCAGGTGGCTCAATGGATAGAGAGCCAGGCCTGGAGATGGGAAGTCCTGGGTTCAAGTCTGACCTCAGACACCTGCTAGCTGTGTGACCGTGGGTAGGCCACTTAACCCACATTGCCTAGCTCTTAATAATCTTCTTGCCTTAGAACCAATAAGACAGAAGGTAAGGGTTTTTTTTTTTATTACAAGGAGAAATAAATAGCAAAACTATAGTAGTTGGGGACCTTAGCATTCCCCTGACTAACAACAAAAAAATAATAAAGAACTTTAGAAACTAAATAGAATTTTAGAGAAGTTAAATTTTAAAATTTTTGCTAATTTCTGAAAAGGAATAGGAAGAAAAAAATATATTTCTCAGCTATTTATAACAACTTGGTAAAAACTGACCAAGTGCTAGGGCATAAGCTCACAAACATAACAGAGTATAAAAATCAAACATATCTTTTATATGCAATGCAAGAAAAATAATAAAGGGATTTGGGGGAAGGGATTCAAATTTAAATAGAATATAAATAGTTAAATCCAAAAAAATTCGTTGTTGGCAACATTCCAGAATTTTAGAGATACAACCAAGGTGGTCCTCAAGGGAAAATTTTTCTCTATATACTTTCACTAACAAAAGAGAGGGTCAAAATGGCAAAGTAGCAAGAAGTACAGCCAAGCCTTCCTACTAAATCTCCTCTACAAAGATCTAGGAAATATACCAGACATAATTCTAATCAGAAAATCCAAGAAAAATCATGGTGAGTTGTTTTTTTCCAGGCAGCTTAGGGAGACAAATCATAGAGGTCTACAGACATTGGGGATGTGGTCCTACCAGAAACACATCACCTAAAGAGCATTTTGGTACACAGGAACTGAAAGGAAGCTGAAATTGGGCATCGAGTCAAGAAGCACTAGAGTAGGAAGAAAATCCAAGGCATTCTTGAACTAGCAATGAGTGCAGGAACAGATATACAGGAATAGATATCATGTCAGCTCTATATATTGTTAGCCAGTTCCAGATCAACCAAGGAGGGGACCTGTGCTTAGGTACTACTATTGTGGGCCCTACTTGACTGAAGAATAAATTCAGAAGCAAAAAGTAGATACATGGCTTGAATTTCAGGATCAGAGAAGGGTACTTATTTCTACTTTCAAGCCCAGGCTGAAGCCTGAAGTAGGATAACTAGGACAAAAATTCTAGACCAAAAAAGGATCCTGTAGTTTAGTCATTATGAACCTTTCAGAGAATTAACATTGGCTGAGACCAGCATCAGTTTACTGAAACTTCCAACTAGGGACAAACTGATGTTCAGAGCTCAGATTGAGGACAGTGGTCAGACTTGGCCATGGATTGCAATGTATCGGAAGCACTGAAAACTTTGTAGGTCCCCAGGCAGAGCTATGAAAGCAGTAGAAGAACATAAGAGGACAGAAATTCAAACTAGATATTCTTCACAGAACTGTACAGAAGCCAGCCTTAACATAACATCCATAGTCAATAAGGAGCTTGGAAAAGTGGGCAAATAAAAATGGAATCCTACCATAAAGAGCTATTATGATAACAAGGAAGTTCAAGACACACACCCAGAAGAATGTAATGTGAAAATATCTACAAGCAAAGTCTCAAAAATGCTGCTTGAATACAAGTCCATCCAGAATTCCTGGAACATTTAAGCAAGAATTTAAAAGGAGCTAAAAATCAAATGAGAGCAGTAGAGGAAAAATGGGAAAAGAATTAGAACTATGGAAGAAAGATATGGAGAGAGAATTAATAGCTTGGTACAAGAAACACAAAACTTTATCCAAAAAAAAAAAAAACCTTCTTGAAACACTAGAATTTACCAAACAGAAATTAGTGACTCTATGAAATGTCATGAAATATTAAAACAAAGTCAAAGGACTGAAAAAATACGTGTGAAATATCTCATAGCAAGAAAAAAAAAATTGGCCTAAAAAACAGATCAAAGAGAATTTAAGAATCATTGAACAACCTGAAAGCTGTAACCAAAAAAAAAAAGAAGAAAAAATATGAAGTCTTGACACCATACTTCAAGAAATCATAAAAGAAAATTGTCTATGTATCTTAGAACCAAAGGGAGAAGTAGAAATTGAAAGAATCCACTGGTCATCTTCTTAAAGTAACCTACAAATGAAAACTCCCAAGAATATTATAACCAAAATCTGGAACTCCCAAGTCAAAACGAAAGGATTTGGTCAGTTAGGATCACACAAAACTTAGCCACCACTCTGAAGAAGTGGGGAACTTAGAATTTGATATTCTAGAAGATAAAAAAATCCAAGCTTACAACCAAGAAAAACCTACCCAGAAAAACTGAGAATAATCCTATGGGGGAGGGGGGACTAATCTTTAATGAAATGGAGGACTTCCAAATACTCCAATTAAAAGATCAGTAGGAAATATGACACTCGTAGTCAAACGAAGCATACAAAAGTGGTCCAAAAGTCTGAGGTAGTTTTGTCCAATCTTGAAAATATGATTAGTAGAAAGAGTTTCTATATTAAAATGGATGACCATTAACTAGAAAGATCTTAACCCCACCACAGCCTGACTTGTCAGAAGACGTGGAAATGAAGGATTGGAGCAGAGTCTATTATGCTTCAGCTGAAGAGAAGAGTGTGGTAATCTTGATCTCAAAGTAAAAAGCAAAATGAGCCCTAATTGAATGAGATAATTAGAGAAATTTGACTAAAAGGTAGCACAGAACATGAAGTAATATCAAAACATTTTATAGTAAGTTTCTCTGGTAAAGACCTCATTGCTAAATATATAGGGAAATGAATCAAATGTATAAAAAATAAGAGCCATTCCCCAATAGAAAAAAGGTCAAAGGATATGAACAGGCAGTGTTCAGATGAAGAAATCAGAACTATCTGTAGTTATATGAGAAAATGCTCTAAATCACTATTTATTAGAGAAACACAAATTGAACAACTTTGAGGTACCACACTACACATCTTGGAAATAACAAATGCTAGAGGGGATGGGGGGCACGTACATTAATGAACTGTTGGTGAAGCAGTGAACTGGTCCAGCCATTCTGGACAACAAGCTGAAATTATGCCCAAAGAGCTATAAAACTGTGTATTTCCTTTGATGCAGAAATGCCCCACTACCAAGTCTACTGTAAAGGTTAAAATTAATGGTTAAACAATGATTATATAAAATTATGTGGTTGCCAGTATTATATCTTGGGTCAGAAATTTATTTACAAATAGAGAAGAAACAATAAAGAAGAGAAATGTGAGGGGGATAGAGAAGTTATCTAACTTATCAACCTAAATGTTTTGCTCTAGGTCTGCTTAATCCAGGCAGAGATTAATTAGCTCTCAACCAGGAAGGCTAGTAGTGAGCAACCATACAGCCTCCTCCAAGATGGAAGTTAGTCTCTCCAAAAGCTAGGAAAGGGGTCAGCCTTTTACTCAACCAACACAGTAATCCAAGAGTCAGAGTCCAAGTAGAAGCCAAACTCTGAGCCCATGATCCAAGTTGTGAAGATTAAATTTAACTCTCCCCTGATTATAGCAACGAAATTAATTAACTCTCCCCGATTGTGAAGATTAAATTGTAACTCCTGCCTATTTTTAGATTTAATCACCAAAAGTGTAAACACCCTACTTACAGTAGTGGGGAGATCTGCCCATTTTTTAGATTTAATCACCAAAGGTGTAAACACCCTATTTCACACATTAAGTGGGAGGTCTGTGACTCACATGTGAAATAGTGGGTTATGAGTCAAAATTTAAAAAAGAAAAATGACTGCCCCTGGGCAGTCCTAAAAGCAAAAGTGTCAACTGTGATTGGTAGATGTAAAAATTAGAAAGTGCCTTTTAAAAGGGAGTGACAACTGCCTAAATGCAGTTGTCTTGGAACTCTCACTTAGAGTGGAACTTCCTGTGAGAGAGAGTTCTACCAGGAGCTTTATTGGGAGTTCGACTTGGAGTGGAGGCTGATAAAGAATCTGCTGACTGGATTGACACTAGGTGAGTGAAAAGCTGACTCAACTGCTGGGTTTTGGTTTTTTTTCTGAAGAGACTGGCCTCAGGAAAGACCTATCCTCTTGAGAGACTTCCCTGGGTCCTCAGCTTTGCTGAGAATGGCTAAAACTAACTCTCTCCGCCCTGGGGGTGGGAGGCCAAGAGTAAATTACTTAGTGCTCAGGCTAGATATCTTACACTATCCTCTCTCTGATTTTTCTTACTTCACTCTTTCTACATTTTGTAAATAAATTGTAAAATAAATCTCTTTGGGATTAATTAAATTCCTGGCAACCACTTTTAAATAATCAAGTCCAACCCTTTTAAAAATTAACTCATTCCCCCCCTTACAAAGCAATCATCTCCAGTGAAGCTCCCTTGAAGACTATCTAAGACTATCTCCAGAAGACAATCTCTTCACACTATCTTATCAAAGACAATCTGCCTTGAAGGAGTTCAGGGCTTGCTTTTTATGGTGACTTCTTGCCCCTTCCCCTGGGGGCAGTGTCTGTAAGATCAACTTCTCACCTTCTGAAGTTCAAGTTCTCATCAAAAAGATTCCGGGACTTCCGGTTAAGATGGCGGCTTAGAGAAAGCTAAAGCTCAGATCTCTGGAAAACCCTTCCCGACCGATCTCAAAATATAAGCTCCTAAGGCCCCGAAATTCAAAACGATCAACAGCACAGACCCTGGGAACCCTCCTCCTGGACCTGGACCCGGTTCAAAAGGTACGGCTCCCCTCAAAAGCCAGAACCCGAGATCACTCGGACCTCAGGGGTAGGAGCGCAGAGTCCAAGGCTCCCAGAAGCCGCAGCCCGGCCGGGCTCAGAGAGCAGGGTCCTCAGAACAACAACCCTCAGGGCCTTCTACCCGAGTCCCGGTGAAAGTTACTGCCTGGGGCTTCCGCTGCAGAGAGCTGGTCGAAACAACAGCAACCCTCAGGGCGGGCAAGACAGCCTCACGGGCTGGATCCTGCTATCCAAGTCTCAGTGAAAGTCCTTGCCCTCGGAGCTTGGGGAAGCTGTAGCCCATCCCCCCGCAGGCCGACGAAGCAGCCTCAGGGCCAGTGATTCTGAAGGCAACTTCCAGAAAGCGAGCCGGGGGGAGAGTGTGGCCTCGTGGTCAGACCCTTCCATTCCAGTTCCAGTGAGGCATATTCAGTTTAACCCAGGGAAAGCTCATAGAACCAACATCTGCCCAGGACTAAAGCCTCTGATCACCAGACAGAGATAAGAAAAGCTAATCATCCACATTCAGAGATGACAAACTCCACAGAAGCACAGAAGCCCCAAAATACCAAGAAAAATAAGAAGAAAGGGGCGACTTTGGACACATTCTATGGAGCCAAAATACAAAATACAGAGCAGATAGAAGAAGATATACAAGAAAATTCTCCAAAATCTTCCAAAGGAAATAGAAACTCTCCACAAACCCATGAAGAATTTGAATCAGAAATGACCAAAAAGATGGAAGCCCTCTGGGAGGAAAAGTGGGAAATAATGCAAAAGAAATTCATGCATCTACAAAACCAGTTTGACCAAACTGTAAAAGAAAACCAGGCTTTAAAGCAAGAACTAATAAAGCAAAGCCAAAACACCAAGAAATTAGAAGAGAACATAAAATATCTCACCGACAAGGTGATAGATCTGGAAAATAGAGGGAGAAGAGAAAATTTAAGAATAATTGGACTCCCAGAAAAGCCAGAAATAAACACCAAACTGGACATGGTGATACAAGATATAATCAAAGAAAATTGCCCAGAGATTCTAGAACAAGGGGGCAATACAGCCACTGACAGAGCTCACAGAACACCTTCTACACTAAACCCCCAAAAGACAACTCCCAGGAATGTAATTGCCAAATTCCAAAGCTATCAAACAAAAGAAAAAATCCTACAGGAAGCCAGAAAAAGACAATTTAGATATAAAGGAATGCCAATCAGGGTCACACAAGACCTTTCAAGTTCTACTCTGAATGATCATAAGGCATGGAACATGATCTTCAGAAAGGCAAGAGAGCTGGGTCTCCAACCAAGAATCAGCTACCCAGCAAAACTGACTATATACTTCCAAGGGAAAGTATGGGCATTCAACAAAATAGAAGACTTCCAACTTTTTGCAAAGAAAAGACCAGAGCTCTGTGGAAAGTTTGATACCGAAAATCAAAGAGCAAGGAATACCTGAAAAGGTAAATATTAAGGAAAGGGGAAAAATGTTATCTTCTTCTCTTACTCAAACTCTCTTCTATAAGGACTACATTTATATCAATCTATGTATACTAACATGTGGGGAAAATGTAATGTATAAATAGGGGGTAAAGAAAGACCAAATAGAATAATGGTTCTTACACAAAGATTCACATGGGAAGGGGAGGGGAAGAAAACTCCTATAAGAAGGAGAGGAAGAGGGGGGGGGGTTACTTAAACCTCAATCTCAGGGAAATCAACTCTGAGAGGGAAAAACATCCAGATCCATTGGGATCTTGAATTCTATCTTACCCAACAAGGGTAAGGAGAAGGGAAAACCAAGGGGGGGAGGGGGAGAGGGAGAACAAAAAGGGAGGGAAAGAGAGGGGGGAGGGGGAGGGAAGAAAAAGGGAGGGACTAAAAAGGGAAACATCAAGGGAGGGGACAAGGGGCACTGATTCAAAGTAAATCACTGGACTAAAAGGTAGAGCCGAAGAAGAAAAGGTTAGAATTAGGGAAGGCAATCAAAATGCCAGGGAGTCCACAAATGACAATCATAACTTTGAACGTGAATGGGATGAACTCACCCATAAAACGTAGACGAATAGCAGAATGGATTAGAATCCAACACCCTACCATATGTTGTCTTCAAGAAACACACATGAGGCGGGTAGACACCCACAAGGTCAGAATTAAAGGATGGAGTAAGACCTTCTGGGCCTCAACTGATAGAAAGAAGGCAGGAGTGGTAATCATGATATCTGATAAAGCCAATGCAAAAATAGACCTGATCAAAAGGGATAGGGAAGGTAATTATATTTTGTTAAAAGGGACTCTAGACAACGAGGAAATATCATTAATCAACATGTATGCACCAAATAATATAGCACCCAAATTTCTAATGGAGAAACTAGGAGAATTGAAGGAAGAAATAGACAATAAAACCATACTAGTGGGAGACTTAAACCAACCATTATCAAATTTAGATAAATCAAATCAAAAAATAAATAAGAAAGAGGTAAAAGAAGTGAATGAAATCTTAGAAACATTAGAATTAATAGACATATGGAGAAAACTAAATAGGGATAAAAAGGAATACACCTTCTTCTCAGCACCACATGGCACATTCACAAAAATTGACCATACATTAGGTCACAGAAACATAGCACACAAATGCAAAAAAGCAGAAATAATGAATGCAGCCTTCTCAGATCACAAGGCAATAAAAATAATGATTAGTAATGGTACATGGAAAACCAAATCTAAAACCAATTGGAAATTAAACAATATGATACTCCAAAACCGTTTAGTTAAAGAAGAAATCATAGAAACAATTAATAATTTCATCAAGGAAAATGACAATGGCGAAACATCCTTTCAAACCTTTTGGGATGCAGCCAAAGCGGTAATCAGAGGCAAATTCATATCCCTGAATGCTTATATTAACAAACAAGGGAGAGCAGAGATCAATCAATTGGAAATGCAATTGAAAAAACTCGAAAGCGATCAAATTAAAAACCCCCAGCAGAAAACCAAATTAGAAATCCTAAAAATTAAGGGAGAAATTAATAAAATCGAAAGTGATAGAACTATTGATTTAATAAATAAGACAAGAAGCTGGTACTTTGAAAAAACAAACAAAATAGACAAAGTACTGGTCAATCTAATTAAAAAAAGGAAGGAAGAAAAGCAAATTCACAGCATTAAAGATGAAAAGGGGGACAGCACCTCCAATGAGGAGGAAATTAAGGCAATCATTAGAAATTACTTTGCCCAATTATATGGCAACAAATACACCAATTTAGGAGAAATGGATGAATATATACAAAAATACAAACTGCCTAGACTAACAGAAGAGGAAATAGAATTCTTAAATAATCCCATATCAGAAATTGAAATCCATCAAGCCATCAAAGAACTTCCTAAGAAAAAATCCCCAGGGCCTGATGGATTCACCTGTGAATTCTATCAAACATTCAGAGAACAGTTAATCCCAATACTATACAAACTATTTGACATAATAAGCAAAGAGGGAGTTCTACCAAACTCCTTTTACGACACAAACATGGTACTGATTCCAAAACCAGGCAGGTCAAAAACAGAGAAAGAAAACTATAGGCCAATCTCCCTAATGAATATAGATGCAAAAATCTTAAATAGGATACTAGCAAAAAGACTCCAGCAAGTGATCAGAAGGATCATTCACCATGATCAAGTAGGATTCATACCAGGGATGCAGGGCTGGTTCAACATTAGGAAAACCATCCACATAATTGACCACATCAACAAGCAAACTAGCAAGAACCACATGATTATCTCAATAGATGCAGAAAAAGCCTTTGATAAAATACAACACCCATTCCTATTAAAAACACTAGAAAGCATAGGAATAGAAGGGTCATTCCTAAAAATAATAAACAGTATATATCTAAAACCAACAGCTAATATCATCTGCAATGGGGATAAACTAGATGCATTCCCAATAAGATCAGGAGTGAAACAAGGATGCCCATTATCACCCCTACTATTCGACATTGTACTAGAAACACTAGCAGTAGCAATTAGAGAAGATAAAGAAATTGAAGGCATCAAAATAGGCAAGGAGGAGACCAAGTTATCACTCTTTGCGGATGACATGATGGTCTACTTAAAGAATCCTAGAGATTCAACCAAAAAGCTAATTGAAATAATCAACAACTTTAGCAAAGTTGCAGGATACAAAATAAACCCACATAAATCATCAGCTTTTCTATATATCTCCAACACAGCTCAGCAGCAAGAACTAGAAAGAGAAATCCCATTCAAAATTACCTTAGACAAAATAAAATACCTAGGAATCTATCTCCCAAGACAAACACAGGAACTATATGAACACAACTACAAAACACTCGCCACACAACTAAAACTAGACCTGAACAAATGAAAAAACATTAACTGCTCATGGATAGGACGAGCCAATATAATAAAAATGACCATCCTACCCAAACTTATTTATCTATTTAGTGCCATACCCATTGAACTACCAAAATACTTCTTCACTGATTTAGAAAAAAACATAACAAAGTTCATTTGGAAGAACAAAAGATCAAGGATATCCAGGGAAATAATGAAAAAAAACACATACGATGGGGGCCTTGCAGTCCCTGACCTAAAACTATATTACAAAGCAGCAGTCATCAAAACAATTTGGTACTGGCTAAGAAACAGAAAGGAAGATCAGTGGAATAGACTGGGGGAAAGCGACCTCAGCAAGACAGTATACAATAAACCCAAAGATCCCAGCTTTTGGGACAAAAATCCACTATTCGATAAAAACTGCTGGGAAAATTGGAAGACAGTGTGGGAGAGACTAGGAATAGATCAACACCTCACACCCTACACCAAGATAAATTCAAAATGGGTGAGTGACTTAAACATAAAGAAGGAAACCATAAGTAAATTGGGTAAACACAGAATAGTATACATGTCAGACCTTTGGGAGGGGAAAGGCTTTAAAACCAAGCAAGATATAGAAAGAATCACAAAATGTAAAATAAATAATTTTGACTACATCAAACTAAAAAGCTTTTGTACAAACAAAACCAATATAACTAAAATCAGAAGGGAAACAACAAATTGGGAAAAAATCTTCATAGAAACCTCTGACAAAGGTTTAATTACTCATATTTATAATGAGCTAAATCAATTGTACAAAAAATCAAGCCATTCTCCAATTGATAAATGGGCAAGGGACATGGATAGGCAGTTCTCAGATAAAGAAATCAAAACTATTAACAAGCACATGAAGAAGTGCTCTACATCTCTTATAATCAGAGAGATGCAAATCAAAACAACTCTGAGGTATCACCTCACACCTAGCAGATTGGCTAACATAACAGCAAAGGAAAGTAATGAATGCTGGAGGGGGTGTGGCAAAGTAGGGACACTAATTCATTGCTGGTGGAGTTGTGAATTGATCCAACCATTCTGGAGGGCAATTTGGAACTATGCCCAAAGGGCGACAAAAGAATATCTACCCTTTGACCCAGCCATAGCACTGCTGGGTCTGTACCCCAAAGAGATAATGGACAAAAAGACTTGTACAAAAATATTCATAGCTGCGCTCTTTGTGGTGGCCCAAAACTGGAAAACGAGGGGATGCCCATCAATTGGGGAATGGCTGAACAAACTGTGGTATATGTTGGTGATGGAGTACTATTGTGCTAAAAGGAATAATAAAGTGGAGAAGTTCCATGGAGACTGGAACAACCTCCAGGAAGTGATGCAGAGCGAGAGGAGCAGAACCAGGAGAACATTGTACACAGAGACTAATACACTGTGGTATAATCGAACGTAATGGACTTCTCCATTAGTGGCGGTGTAATGTCCCTGAACAACCTGCAGGGATCCAGGAGAAAAAAACACCATTCATAAGCAAAGGATAAACTATGGGAGTGGAAACACCGAGGAAAAGCAACTGCCTGAATACAGAGGTTGAGGGGACATGACAGAGGACAGACTCTAAATGAACACTCTAGTGCAAATACTATCAACAAAGCAATGGGTTCAAATCAAGAAAACATCTAATGCCCAGTGGACTTACGCGTCGGCTATGGGGGGTGGGGGGGAGGAAAAGAAAATGATCTTTAACGAATAATGCTTGGAAATGATCAAATAAAATATATTTAAAAAAAAAAGATTCCGATTCCTAGCTGATTGAATTTCTAAAGGTGTGAATTTGCTAAGTACCTTGCTAGCTTCTCACCTAGTACTAAGTAGGGTGCTTAATCTTTTGTTGATTCAATTCAAAAGTAGACAGACAAGGGGGAGTTAATCCTGTCTTCAGTCTAGTGAGGACCTATAAAAGTAGGGGTACTTAAGTTAGTGTTAACTCAGGATAGACAATAGAGTAAAGAATTCTCTTTCACAAAAGGAAGGGCTTTTATGGAGGGGAAGTTGGTGAAGAAGTTAGGAAAGGAGTAAGGGAGGGTAGTGATAAAAAAAAAAGGAGGCAAGTAACATGAATATAATTGAAAATAAAAAGAGAAAAGGAAATTTCTAAGAGGAAAGGCCAGCAAGGCACTGTTGGAATGACCATGATAAATTAGAAAAATATAAATAAACTCTCCAAACCCTGTATCTAGTTGAGAGTCATGGTTTTGTATGCAGTCTCAAATTCATAATAATGAAAATTAAAAGAAGGGAAAATTATGACTATGAAGAATTCAGTAGCTAAATATTTTTAAAGGGCTATAAGAATATTGACAGACTAGCTGAACCAAACGAAGGGTTTTCCTAAGTAGAAATAAGTAAACCTAATACTAGTACTGCTTTTAGCTACTTGATTTTCAGTAAGTCCCTACCCTTCCCTTGGTTTCATTTCACCCATCTCTGACCAACCAACCAACTGCCAAGGTTCTTTCTAGCACTAAAATTCTTCAGGTCTGAGGTTATTTAATTCAGCTTCCCAAACAATACAAGAATATGTGTGAAACAGAAGTCAGTGATACTTAATTGATGGAAAGCTCAGGACTGAAGAAGCAGACAATTCCCTTGTTCGGCTGCTCTGATTGTTCTACTGAGCTCAAATATACCTCCCTATAACACCCACCCATTAGATCTAGTTCTACTCTCAGGAGCAGAAATAAACAAATTTATTCCCTTTGTATCTTCTAAAGGCATAAAGCTAGTGATCTACATTTCTCCTCCTTCAACCAATTCTTCTCTAAGCCAAATATATTCCAGGTTCCTATAGCCTTTCTTCCTATATGGTTTCAAGTACCCTCGTGATCTTGGTTGTCCTCCTCTGGAGGGACACTGGTTTTTCACTGCCCCTTCTAAAATTCAGCTTTCAGTTATTTTTTTTTAATCCTCTGCACATTAAGTTCTCATGATAGCCATCTTAAAACATGTGGCTAGGGCAAGGGGTAAAAGGTGGACAGCTCAATTTCGCCAATAGAATACTCAAGATCTAAGGAGGAAACAAGTAAAGTTTCTGATACTTGGATGAACCCCTTGTGGCAAATTTGTGAGTGAATGTGACTAAGGCTCACAGGATGGATAAGTATGGATGGACTGCATTGCTGGACGGAACTCCAAATGATTGAGACTGTTGTTCCATTTGTATATCAGCCTTGGAAACGTATTAGTGCTACTTCGAAGTGTTTGTGTGCACATGCTGGCAATAAGGCAGCTAGGTACAATGAATAGATCACTTAAAACCTGAATTCAAATACAGACTCAAATACTAGCTATGTGACCCTAGGCAAGTCACAATCTTTAACTGCCATAGTTTCCTCATATGTAAAATGAGGATATTAGTACCTACCTCAAAGTGCCTAGCGTAGTGTATATATCCAGTAGTAGATGCTCAATAAATGCTTGTTTCCTTCCGTATTTATATGTATATATGTCATTTCTACAGGTTGACCACTTCTTGATTTCTTAATTTTCTCTTGCCCTTTATTTCTTCTTTCTCATACTTGTACTGCTCTTAGGCAAACAAATGCTTTTATTCATTCGCTCTAGCCACAGATCACTCCGCAAAGGTGATCTCATGTGGTACTCACATCAATCCCCCCAGGTTAGATCTTCCAGGAATTGCTAGGCCCATTTTACAAATAAGGAAACGGAAGCCCTTGGAGTTTGTGACCTGCCTACGGCAACAGTTATCACGTTGTCACCTGGAGATCTGAATACAAGTATCTCAAAAGTCCCTGGCGGGTTGTTTTCCTATTTCTCAAGGGATCTCTCGCTGACAAAATGCTGACTATTTCTTACCCTAGCGACTCTGAAGGTGACGTCAAACTCCCCCCTTCCCCCCAGTCCCTCCCTTAGACCCCGAGATTCCCAGCCTCCTCCCCCCTCGAGTTTTCTCTTCATTTGCGTTGCCAAGATCCACAAGGAAACGTTGGCTCCCATTGGCTCTCGGGAGAGCGGTTGCCTAGCTACTGTCCGGAGCGTGCTAAACAACCTCGAAGGAGTGGAAGCAAAGAATAGTGTTGGGCGAGGAAGGGGTAAGAGGAGTCCGGAGAAGCTGGTGAGGAGGGTCTGAAGGGAGGGTCGAGCTGGGAGAAGGGAGTGGAAAACAAACCTGGGGCATCCTCACACCACATCTTGTCACCTGAGCGTCAGTTGGGCTCCCAACTGCTCCTCAGTTGCCCTTCCATCCTCTCATGGGAGACGGGAAACACCGGGCAGCCCTCCAAATCACTGAGGCCCCTCTCTGGAGCTTTCAGCCTGAATTCCCTGAGGGCTGCCCCTTGGCTCCTCGGAACCTCCAGCCCAAAGCTTGTTGAGGGTTTTAGAGGGCGGAGACCTGCCTGAGACAATGAAAACTGGCTGACTGAGCCTGGTGCACCTGGAGGACCGGGAAGGGGAAGAGGTGGTCCTGATGTTCTAGTTCACCAGGCCATCTTCTGCCAACACACAGGAAAAGCGGTGACTCCCCCAGTTCGCTCAGCTCAACCATGTATTCTCATTTTACGCAGCTCAGGCCCTTTCTCAAGGGCCGGCTGATTATCTTCCGGAGCTTGAAAAAAGAGGGACTTGCCCTCATTTTCTTCCCCTGTACAATGGTGCATATACATTGTGAAAAGAGAAGCAACCTTCCTAGAGAAAATGCTTTTAAATTCATTCGGGAAGGGAGAAGGGGAGGTAGGCAGAGGTGTGGAAAACAACTGTTAGATGCTTTCTCTCAGGCCTCTTTTTCTTGGTCCAGCAGACAAGGCTTCCAGGGTTGGGGCTGTGAGTGCCCCTGTCAACCTTGAACCATGGCTACCTTGAGTGAGAAGCCTGGTGAGCGCTTCCGACTCCCGGATTGGCACATTAACCGCCAGTTGCTTTCCTCTAATGCGGAGAGGCAGCGGGATGCCTCCCACATAATCAGACAAGAGGCCCGAATTCTCCGCAATGATACCAACAATCAGGTAGGAAGAAAGAATCCCAGGAAATGGGGACAGTGGCACACACCCTCTCCCTTCCTTGTCCTTGAACTCAACTGCCAACAACTCTCCTAGCTATAACAATACTTCAAGCTTTCCAAAGCATGTTCCCTACCCCAACTATGTTGTAAGGTGAATTATGCAGACAAACACATTTTACTGATGCAGAAATTTGATTTTAAGGAGGCAGCAGCTGGGTAGCTTAGTGGATTGAGAGCCAGGCCTAGAGATGGGAGGTCCTGGGTTCAAATGTGATATCAGACATTTCCTAGCTGTGTGACTCTGGGCAAGTCACTTAACCCCCATTGCCTAGCCCTTACTGCTCTTCTACCTTGGAACCAATACACTGTATTGATTCCAAGATGGAAGGTGAGAGCTTAAAAGAAAAAAAAAGAAACTTCATCTTAAAGAGGTCAATTAAGTACTTTACCCAAAATCACACAGCTATTTAGTGTCAGAGCCAAGATTCAAGACTAGTCCTTTTCCCACTGTATCCTGTCCCTCTCACACAACTCTGTCTCTCTCCTCCAGACAATATGGGATGAACGGGACAACCAGACCCGCCTATCAGAGCACATAGAATCTGTTGACCGATGGAAGGAGATATTAGACAAAAGTCTGTCTGACATGGATGCTGAGATTGATAACCTGACACAGGCAAGGAAACTAAGGGCACAGTATAAAGTCAGGTGCCAGGACATCATGGGGTGGTATCCCTCTTGGGCAGGGAGGTATTGCTAGCCTCAGTTGGCATTTTGCCCTTGACACCCATTCTAGTGCCAAGAGATTTGATAGGGCAGCATCCCAACTTAGGAGAATCTTTATGGATTTTATTCCCCCTACCCTTCATCTCCAGACAAAGGAGGTGGCGGAGAGGGCCCTGCAGGGCAAGAACCTCCCTCTGGATGTGACGATTGAGTGCCTAACACTGAGGGAAAGCCGGCGAGACATTGATGTGGTGAAGGATTCCGTGGAGGAAGAGCTGCACAAGGAAGTAGAGGTGATTGATACTGCCAAGCAAGCCCTGCAGCAGAGGGTCAGAGAGGCCTTTGAGCAGCTTTGGTAAGGACTGGGCTCACAAGCAAACGTGGGGGTCAGCTGGCCAGTGTGCATGCCTGCTTTTGCACATACTTAAGGCTGTTTCATAAGTGTGCTGACCAAGGTGTGTTAGATGTGCCTGAATGCCTCACAGGGGATCTGTGTGCAACCATGCTTTCTTATGCATACAGTTGTGTGCAGTGTATATGTGTCACAAATTAGAGGCATTCATTCACCAAGCGTTTATTGAGCATACATGGAACACCATTCTTTTGGGGGGGGAGGGATTGTGCATGATCTAGAATTATCTGAAAAATAGGGGGTGATCTGAAAAATATCGAGGGATCTGATGAGACCTATGCCTTAAGAAGATTATTCTGGCAACTATGTGAAGGACTGATTGGCCAGGGAAGAAGCTGGAGATACGGAAACCAGTTTAGGAGGTTAGGTGAGAGATGATGAAGGTGCAACTAGAATGGTGGTAATGTGGGGAGAAGACACAAGAGTCAAAACCTGCTTCCTGGTGGACCTCAGAGATGGATGCTATACATCTCTCTCTCCCACCTGTGGATTCTGTGGTGTTCATGGTCATCCCCCTCCCCAGACTCAATTCAACTCAGCACACAAAGTGACTTAGGTGAAAGGCTCTCCACTAAATGCCAGGGATATAAAGAGAAGAAATGACACATTTTGCCATCAAAGAACTAACACTATACTCAGGGGTGGCAGAAAGAGCCATCCACAGATGAAGCTGACACAAAATAGAGTGTGACCAGGTCAAGGGAGAAATCCAGGCAACATGTTCTAAGAAAATCTGGGTCAAGAAAGAACACAGATCTGGGCATATGTAGATATTAGAGAAGGCTTCGTGGAGAGAGTCAGCACCTGTGCCTCAGCTTGCCTTTTAGGACAATAACAGGAATTTTGGAAGGTGAAACAGAGTGGTATGTTTCAGGCCTGAGGACATCCTGGGCAAATTCTGAGAGGTGGGAGATAAGATTCTAGATTTAGGGAAGAGATAGAATTCCAGTTTGGCTGCAGCCCAGAATGTGTGATGAGTCAAATGCCAAATGAGGTTGAAAAAGTAGATTTGGAGTCAGATTGAGGAGGGATTCAAATGCCAAGAAACGTGTATTTTTTGCTAAAAGCAATATGAGGATCATTGAAGGTTTTTTTAAAAGGAGTAACATGATGAGACCTGTGCCTTAGGAAGATATTTGATAACTATATGAAGGATTGATGGGCAAGGAAAGAACCTGGGGGGAGGGGACTAGTTTAGAAGGCTAGATGAGATGATGAGAGCCCCAACTAGAATGGTGGCAGTGTGGATGGAAATAACAAGTCAAGAGATGTAATGGTGATTGAACTGATCAGATCTGGCAACCGATTAAATAAGGGTGAAAAGGAAAGTTGAGGAACAGCAGAAAGTCAAAGATGATGCCAAACTTTTGAATCCAGGAACCTAAAAAAATAATAGTACCATCAACCAATCAAGGAATTTGAGAGAAGAAAATGGTTTAGAGAGGTGAGGAAGAAGATGCTGGGTTCACTTTTAGACATGTTGAGTTGCAAATCCTAACAGGATATGCAGATAATCAGTAAAGAAATGGAAATAGAGGATTTTGGAATACAAGGGAGATGTTAGGGCTGGAAATATGCAGATTTTAGAGTCATCTGTGTCATGGAATTCAAACCTTGAATATAGATGAAATGACAAAAAAAAAATGTGTAACCTGAGAAGAGAAAAGGTCCCAGAACAGAGAATCATGAGGGATACTAAGGTGCAGCAGCTAGAGGTTTGGTAGCAAGAAATAGATGATGATCTAGAAAAAGTACATTAAGAAGGTTTGGTCAGAAAGGTAGGAGAACCAGTACAGAGCAATGTCTCTGATGCCAAGAGGAGTGTTCAGGAGGAAGGAGAAATAGATGATGATCTGAAGTTCACAGAGAACTTTACTTACATTATTATCTTGTTCAAACCTTATAACAGCTCTGTAAAGCTCATTATATATATATGTATATGTGTATATATACATATATATAGGCATCATTTAGTCACAACTTAGAGCTAAGGTTTAGAAAGGCTCTGTGGTGTGAGGAATGATTCAACACCCTAACTTTTAGATCAATACTGCCTCAGCAGTCTCAGCACTATCAAGGGAAGTCAAGACAGATGACAACTAGTCATGGTCATCAGATTTAGTGATTACTGGTTGCTAGAGAGGAACATGGATATTGTTGATGTCCTTTGAGAGAGAACTTTAAATATAAATGGTGGAATGGAAGCCACTATGAAAGGGGTGGATGAGTTAGGAAAAGTGAGTACTAAGGAAATGGAGACAAATATAGATGACTCTGACACTCAAAAAAAGACACATTTCCTCAAGGGTAGGGGTTACTTAGACCTTTGAAAAGCCACCATTAATTATTTTCCCCGAGGAACCTAAATCCTCTTCCACCATAACCAGCTGCTATGATAGGATTCTGCCAAGGATCACACAGAATCTGAGGCCCTCAGAGGCCATCTAGATCTAATACAAGGCTTTTTTCCCTGGCCAAGAATCTAAGAGCCCAGTGCCTCCAGCCCTGGCATATTTCATTATTTCCTTTTTGGATAGTTCTATTTGTAATCATTTTTTCCTTTCTATTAGGCTTAAATCTAAAGCTTCCATCCACTGCTTCAAGTCCTATCCTTGATGCCAATCTCTCTTCTATATATCAGCCCTTCAAATTCTTAAAGATAGCTGTTATGTTCATCTTCATCCAAATTCTTTCCCCCATGCTTCCCAAGCTACCCACTCCCCACTTCCTCACTCTGTGGATTGCCTCACTTATGTTCATTTATAATTCTATTCTATCCACTCCCCCTTCTATTTATCTTTCCATATTCCAGGCATGAGTCTTATCCTACCAAGCCTCAGTGATACCTCCAAGGTCAATTTTGTGTTCCTTGTATTAGAATCTCGAGTTCATCTTGTCTGTTACCTATACTATGTGCATTTGTATATGGATGTTTAATCACCCAGGACACCTTATTGCACCTTCTTAAGAGACTCCTTTAGGAATAACCTGTATTAGATTGTCTGCCACCTGGAGAGCAGGAAGAGAGAATTTGGGTTGTAAAAGGTCAGAAACAATTGTTAAAAAATTGTTTCTATATGTAATTAAAAAAAATAAAAGGAATGAGTTGGTTGACAGAGAGACAGAAGAGAGAGAGAGAGAGAGAGAGAGAGAGAGAGAGAGAGAGAGAGAGAGAGAGAGAGAGTGAGAGAGGGAGAGAGAGAGAGAGAGAGAGAGACAGAGAGAGAGAGAGACAGAGAGAGAGAGAGAGACGGAGGGAGGGAGGGAGGGAGGGAAGGAGAGAGAGAAAAAGAGAGACAGAGACAGAGAGAGAGACAGAGAGAGACAGAGAGACAGAGACAGAGAGAGAGACAGAGAGAGAGAGAGAGAGAGAGAGAGAGAGAGACTCCCCTAGGATGAGAACAAACCTTGAGACCTTTTCACATTTCCCTGAAATCCTAGTGTAAAAAGATACCAACCAACTTAGGGTTGGACAATGGCATCACACTATCTGACCATAACTAACTGTGCCCTGGAGCAATTCCATTCCCTCTTTGGATATCACTTTCCTCATACATAAATGAATGAGGGGTAAAAATGAGGGAAGAAACAGACCTTCTTCTTCACTCAGCTTCTCCCCAAGAGATCCCTATCTTGGATCTGCACGCCATCTTGGCTCTGACCATCTGGCCCTAAACTTGGGCCTAAAAATTCTATCTAGCCAGGGAGGGGGTTTTCTAGACTTGTTGGGTGACTGTGGGAGAGACCTGAACCTTTATGCCCTTGTCCTCCACAGCCTTCTTCAGGAGGCAAGGCAGCAACTGAACTGTGACCATCGATCTAAGATGGAGGCACTGGAGATTGACCGCACCTGCCTCTCCCTCAGTGTTAACTCCCCCAATATCTCTCTGAAAGTTAACCCTACCCGCATTCCCAATGGGTAAGTCTGGGCCTTTGGTCTTGAGTCTTCCTCTCTTGTTTTCTCTGCCTTCCCCTTCAGTCTGTGGAGCTCCTCCTAACCGCCAGACCTCACCCACCCTCCCTAGCAGGCAGCCCCTCTAGGATTTCTTGGGATCCTGGTTCCATCCAAGGGTGGCCCATGGCGAACCCTCGGGGGCCTGCTGGGGCCTGTGGGAACCTGTGCCCTTCTGGTTGCCTCAGGTGCTGCACAATACAGCAGTGGGATGAATATAGTCATTACAATAAGGACCGGGCAGAGGCTGAAGCAAAGTCTTCCACAGATCTGCGGGAGGCCATAGCCCTCACCATTACCGAGGTACGTCCAAGCCCCCAGGCTCTTCTCCTGAAACCTCATTTCCTTTCCTCCCAGGAGCTGTCCCCCACCTTTACCAAACCTAAGTAAATTCATGTGTCTGTGTAGAGAAACACGAGTGCCCATCCCCCTTCCCTCCGGATGGGCCCTCTCCTCCTGGGGGCTAATAATACCTTCTCCCCTAATCCTGCAACACCCATAGCCCATTCCCACTTCAGTATTTATTTCCCTGTCGCTGTTCTCACCTCGCTTCATCCAGACCAACAATGAACTGGAAGCCCAGCGAGTGGCCACCGAGTTTGCCTTCAGAAAGTGGATGCGAGAACTAGAGAAGGCCCTGAATGAACTCAGGTGGCAGGAGAAAAATGTAAGGACCTCCCCTCCCCCGTGGGGGCTACGGGGTGGGAGGGTCTGGGGAGGTGAGTCAGGAGAGCCGCCCAGGAAGCCCGCTCAGCCACCCTCCGGCCTCTTCCCCTAGACCTTGGAAGAGATTGCAGATTTGGAAGAAGACATAAGGCAGCTGGAGGAGGATCTACATATAAAGATGAGGAACCTGAAGCTGGCACACACCCGGCTGGAGACCCGAACGTGCAGGCCCAGTATGGAGTTGTGCAGGGACCAGGTTAGGGCATGCGTGTCTCTAGCTTATGCCTACTCCAAGGACAGAAGCTCCTCTGCTAGACCCCGGAGGTAGGGCTGGAGGGATCCTGAGGAAACGGAGCTCCAGAGGGAGGAGGAATGACTGGGGGACACACGCTCAGTCACGGGGCGGGATCCCAGCCCTCGGCTCCCTGTAGATGAACACTAGCACACAGGGCTAAGCCCTTAGGTCCGAGGAACCAAAGAAGGATGATCCTCTGATCCTTGGCCATATCTTCACCAGGTACAATATGGACTCACTGACGAAGTGCACCAGCTGGAAGCTACCATCGCTGCCCTGAAGCAGAAGCTGGCCCAGACACAGTAAGTTTGGGTTAGTGAACTTCCGGATCCTGGAGTCGTCCCATAGACCATCCCAGCCCTTTGGTTAGCAGGGGCCTTGACCCAGATCCCCAGGCCCCCAAGGGATAGGACGCATTCATTGAGCACACATTAAGTATCTGCTGTGCTTGGCACGAGGGACATGAAAAGATTAGACCTCGTGCTCTTCCCTTTTGAAGCTCCACGAAACGTGATCTCAAATGATAGAGGCTTCCCAGGGGAGATCGCGCTTGAATTGGACTTTAAAAGGGGGAGAAGAATTCAAAAAAGCAGAAGAGAGGCGATTCCAGATATTGGGTACAGGACAAGCACAAGCTCAGAGGTGGATGAATATAAAAAACGTTTGGTGGGCAGAACGAAGCGTTATTTGGGGGTGCGAGAATATCCCCAAGGATCAGCTTGTCCAATGCCCTCATTTTTCAGATCAGGAAATTGAGGTCCAGGGAGGGTAAGGGACTTTCCTAGCCTTGCAACGAGCATTTGGCAGAGCTGGACTAGAAGAGTCCTGGGTCTGGGACCAGGGCCTTTCCCAAGGCTCCAGGCCCTGGCTCTTGGCCCACGGTTACCAGGAGTTGATTTCTGTCTTCACCGTGGCTAAGAACCTGGTAACGCAGACATCCCGAAGCTCAGGCCCCCTTTCCCTCCGTCCTTTCATGGGGCCTTGCGGGGCCCAGAGAGAGGGAGGGCAGGAGCCCTAAGTGTTCTTTAACACCCCCAGAGCTACCCTAGATGCCCTTTACAAGCATCTGTCCCGGATCCAGTCTGACATTGCTTGCAAGTCCAACTCCTTGATGCTAGACACCAAGTGCATGGACATCCGCCGCAAGCTGACGGTACCAGCTGAGAAGTATGTGCCAGAGGTGGATACCTTTAACCGAACGACCAACCGCACTCTGTCCCCACTCAAGAGCCGACAGCTGGAGCTGGCTTAGCACCTCCACCTAGGGGACACGTGAGGAATGGCGATGGGAATGGGAGAGTGAAATCTAATAAAGCACCAGGTGCGATGATTGTACAGATATTAATAATCATCTTGGCCTGACCTTTGTGGGAAGTTGGAGGAAGACCTTGCCTGAAGTCAGAAGCAAGGAGTAGTCACAGAATGCCAGGTTCAGAGTTAGGAGGAATCTCAGAGGGATCTAGTTTAACATCATTGACATCTTAGACCCTCTGCTCAAACACTTTCAGCAAAGGGAAACTTGCAGTCTCCCAAGAGAGTCCAGTTTGCTTAGAGACTGCTCCAATGGGTAGGAAGCTTTTCCTCACATCAAATCTAAACTTTTCTCTCTGAAGCTTCAATTCACTGCTCCCAGCTCTCCTCAAGCTGACCAAATCTAATCCTTCTCTCATGTGACAGCCCTTCCAAAACTCAAGAGTAGTAGTCACCCCTCTCTGAGGGGTGTCTTCTTTATTATGGGCCAAACGTTTCCAGATCCTGTATAGCAGCAGGCTTGCTCTGCTTTCTCGCCATCTTTGTCTTTGTCTTCTGGACATCGTCCTTTCTAACATGAAGCGTCCAGAATAGAAAAGAGCAGTTCAAATGTGGTCTGATCAAGAAGGGGCATAGCAAAGTTATTGCATCCCTCGTTCTGGACATGGAATATAGCACAAATCTAAAATCCCCAGATCTTATTCACATAAGCCGCCTCTCCTCCATCCTGTACTTGTTTTATTTTTAAACCAAGTATAGAACTTTATCTGTTTTCTTCTTGTTTCAAGCCTTTATTCTACCCTATCTGGGTATTTTTGGATCCTGATGCCATCATTCAACACACTTGCTGTCCCTCCCAACTTTGTCATCTCTAGAATACTTTAGATGCATGCATTCAAATCACCAATACAAATATTAAGCACCCTAGAGCTAAGGACAGATCCTTATTAGAGTCCTCTCCCCTAGAAGACATCAAGCCATTGATGGCTACTAATTCTATCTGGTCTTTCATCCAGTTCCAAATCTATCTCAGCTTCTTATCATTGGACCTATATCTCTCCTTTGTCTCTAATTCTACAAACACTTATGGGCTTGCTAAATGGAAGATTTCTTTATCTAACCCTTTTTCTAACTGGTGGCATTCATGAAAACCTAGATCTCTCTGGAAGACATTGAATCTCTGGTTCCTCTCTCCAGTTCTGGGGTGGTACTCCTCCAATGCTCCCTCAACAAAGTGGGCCAGAGGGAGGCATATGTATATACTCTTCACTCTCATTCCCAGACTATCACTTTATCACCATAAACAACCTTTCCTTTGAAGTTTATTTCCCTTGTCTAGGTTGCCTGGCCAAATTCTTATTCCAGTCATCTCATATAGTAGGTATATAGGGAAAACTGCACAGAATTATGAGGCATTGTTTTCAACACTTGAGATAAAAAAGGGAAAAGATCTTCCCATAGGGAAGTTTCACTTTTGCCTTTGGGAAACCACTTGGGAAACAAGTAAACATGTTGCATTAATAAGTATGAGGTGATTTGGGTTGGGAGAATTCAAATTCTTCCATTTCACATGTATTTGGAAATGCTGTTAGCCCAGAGATTTGCCTTGGAAGAGGGCCATTATCAGATATGATGGGTTGGGTTTTGGGGCTTCAAAAGAAACTTGGTTGCTGCCTCCAAGCAGCCCTATGTGTGGAAGTAGCATGGTATTGTGAAAAGACTAGATTTGAAGTCAAAGGGCCTGGGTTGGAATCCCAAATCTACTATTTTATTATATTGTGTGACCTGGGGCAATTTACTTAGCCTCTTTCCATAGAAGGAAACTCTCCTCAATTTCCTTAATGGTAAAATAAGCAGGTTAATGATGCCTAGTTCTGTGAGCTGATGAAAACCGGTTTCAGTTGATCTGGCCCCAGTCCCCAAGATGCATGTAGGCTGTCTTAACTGATCCAGGCATCATGCCTTTCCCCAGATGCTTGCTTGCTATGGCAGAAGTAGAATTATTTCCTGGGTTTCTGCCCTTCATTCCTCGTTCCTCATTAGGCATTCAAAGAATATCCTAATTTCAGTGATCTGTGATCCCTTCCCTTCAGTGATCCCTTTTGCCTTACAAGTGCCTTCACTTTTAGCTTAAAACTCAATGAACTACTTGCTCCTGGTGGATCAGAAATTGCTGTGTATGGGATGTGGTGGTGCTTAAATAGAAAAGGAATCTAAGAGGAAGAGGTGACAGCTGCATTTTAGGCACTGGGAACAGCCTTTCTGAAGGCTCAAAAGACAACATACAAAACTGTCCAGTGTTTTGCTGAAATCTAGCTAACCCTGTATCTACAACATTGTCCTGGTCTGAAGATGCCCAAAAGAATTTTCTCTTAAGTTTCACTTTTGCCTTTGGGAAACCACTTGGGAAACAAGTAAACATTTATTCAAATTCAATAAGGTTATCCTGTACATAGCATGGTGTAATTCTGACAAAACTAGCAGGTCCTACCAAACAGACATACTTCAAGTACAGACCAACTGTTGCTATTGTATGGATATCAAAAAAGGACTAAGGTCCAGCCTGGGTGAATGTGAAAAAGCTTATCACCAGTCACTCACTTTGGGCAAGCCCTTCTCACTTTGGGGGGTCTCAATTTTCTTAGCCATAAAATCAGGGAATTGAACCAAAATATAATAGCTAGAGCTGGAAGGGTCCTTAGAGGTCATGTCAGGGGTCCAAAGAAGCTAAGGGTTAATTTCTTAGAACTCTTCTACTGTTGAAATTCTGTAGTTCTGGAAATGAATGAGATTTTTAGATATAACTTGAGAAACACCTACTAAAGGTACACAAGTAAGGTTGGAATCTGTGCAGGTGAATAGAACATGAAAACTACAGATTCCCAACTATATTTGCAGTGCTCTGAGCTAAATGGGGGTTGAAGACAAAAAGAGAGATGATTAAAGCCTCTTCCCTGCCCTCATGGAGTTCTGAGCTATTAGAGATAATCAATAGTTAAGGGAAGTTAGTTGGGCAGAATACTGGACTAGAAGCCAAAATCACAGAAAATCACAGCTTGAAGAAAATACAGCCAGCCTCTAATCCAGATTTTTTTTTTTGCCCTTTTTATGTCATTAACACCTTTGTTCATGGTCTAGGGAAACCTAAGGATCCCTTCTCAAAATCATTTTTATTAATTGAAGGGAATGCTAAATTTCAGGTTAGTGAAAATAAAGATGGCAGGTTTTTTTCCCCATCCACGTTCACGGACTTCCTGAAATCTATAGCTTTAACCACAGGTACAAAACAAACAAACAAAACAACTTGCTCTAATCCATTCTTTTTTTTTTTTTGGTTAAGGCAGTAAGAAGTGACTTCTGTCCTCAAAGCCCTAATTCCCTGACCCCCAGCCCCACTAAGTAAAAGAAAGACCTGGCATTAGAACTCTGGTGAATTTGACACCAAATCCAGGGTTCTTTAAACCATAACCCACTGGACTGGGATTTGAATCCTCTTTTGCTACTTACTTGGGCAGACCCCTTTCTCTAAATCATCTATAAAATAAGAGGAGGGGGACCTGGATTAGATGCCTCTAAAGTTCTTGCTAAGAGGTGGTCACATGCTATAAGTAGTAAAGGGCTGGTCTTGGTAACAGCTCATAGTTATGTAACTTAATTAAGGTCGGTTACCTCATATGATCCCCACAATAAACTCATGAGATCAGTGCTATTATTATCCCCATTTTACAGATGAGGAAACTAAAGCTCGGAGCTAAATGCCTTGCCCAGGTCACACGATAAGTGACATTGCGTTCCTCACTCCAAATCCACTACACTATTAAAAGACCCTTGGTTCAAGTCTTAACTCCGGCAAGGTTCCTTTTCCACTGACTTCATTTTGCATCCTTCACCTAAGTCCTCCCCCTCATGCTTCTTTGTATCATCTTGATGTTCGTTTCTTACAGTTCCATCAATAACTAACATTTATAAAGTGCTTTAAAGTCTGTAAAGCGCTTTAATAATATTACTTCATTTTCTATTACATTCACGGACCACACTGGTTTTAGCCCTTCCCTAATGGATGGCCAACGTTCTGCACCTCCTTCGAAGCCGCCGCCTGACTGACTCAGCCCGGGCAAGCAGCTTAAGTCCGCTCGGTCCCAGGCAGCTCTCCGAGGCACACAAAGGCTGGTTCCTTACACTGATGAAATCGCAGTTCCAGACCAAAAATGGTCTTTCCCGTTTCCTTAATTTAAAAGGTCCAGATAAATTCGAGCTGTCATAATAAAAGACAGAGAAAGAACGAGTTGGAGCAGCTGGATGGGAAGGGTGGAGCTTTGCAGGAGAGAATGGGGTCTGTGCCAGGAAGAGTCCGGATTTGATCAGAGGAAGGGGAGGGTCTTCTATGGGCAGGGGCGGGGCTTGCTCAAGCTAAAGGGGTGGACCTATATCCCAGTATGGAGGTGAAAGGAGGTGGGCGTGCCCGCACTCCCGGAAGTGGCGGCAGACTGTGGCGATTGATGGCGGCTGTGATGGCGGCGGTGACGGGCGGAACAGCGGCCGGAGCGGCACGTTCTCTATCACGGTTCCGGGGCTGCCTGGCCGGGGCGCTTCTCGGGGACTGTTTGGGGGCCGTCTACGAGGCTCACGACGACGTTACCATGGCGTCACTGCTGAGTCACGTGGGTAGCCTGGAGCCCGAGCCTGGAGCGAAGGGGAGCGCGCGCACAGGTGGGAGGAGCGCTTGAGCCAATGTGGGGGAGGGGCGAGGGGGCGCGTGTTCCAGGGGGCGGGGCATAGCTAGGGATAAAGAAGACCATCTTTGAGGGGTCAGGCCAGGAGCATCGGGGCTGGGCGGGACCGGACCCTGATGAGCCTGACTTCCCTGCTGTTTCCCCTGGAGCTGCCATAGCCCTCGACTAGGCATCAGAAAGCCTGGGTTTTTGATGGAAGCTGGGAAGGCTCTTAGAGACCATGGAGAACCACCCCCATGGGAAGGAGACTTCTCTAGGGGTCAGGCCTGCATGCAGCCTTGGCTTGAAGACCTCCAATGAAGTAGAGCCTACTCTCTCCCAGGGCAGCCCCTCGCCGACTGTCACCAAGTCCAATTGGGCCTCTCTGTAACCTTCACCCACTCTTCACCGTTCTGCTCCTAGGAACCTAACAGAACAAACTGGGCCCCGAGGACAGCCTTCCAGTGTTTGGGAAGAGGGTTCCATGTATCCTCCAAGTTCTCTATTCTAAAATTTCCCTTTCCTTTAACTGGACAAGGCCACCAAGGTTGTCCCCTTCTAGACCCATTCCAGCTTTTTATCAATGACTTTATCATTTAAATCCCTTATCAAAAACCAAACACATCCCTCTATTTGGGGATTGGCTGGGGTGGAGCATAAAGGGATCCTAGTTCTTTCCTCTACTCATATCTGTGACTTTAGTCTTTTTTTTTTAACCCTCTCTGACTGAGTAACAAGTGTTAAGACAAAAAAGCAAGGGCTAGGCAATCGACAGCTAGGAAGTATCAGAGAACAGATTTGAACCCAGGTGCTCCTGACTCCAGGCCTGGGATTCTATCCACTGTGTCACCTTGATGCCTCTGTATGACTTTGAACAAGTCAGATCTGAACTTCATATGTAAAATGACAAATTCGACTAGATGACATCTGAAGTTCCTTCTAGCTCTGAAATTGTGATCCTATGCCTGTTGCCTACTTATTCCTGGAGACTATGACTCTCTTAACAGAACCCAAGATTGAATGAGCTTTCTTAGTTGCCATGGTCATACTGTTGACTCACACTGAACTTAGAATCTGTTGATACTCCTAAATACTCCTTTCCTAGATAAATTGCTCTCTAGCCATGCCTCAACCCCCCCCACTTTTCTTCCCCCCCCTCCATCTTACAATTGAGAGGTTGATTTTTTGAACCCAGGCATAAGACTTTATATTTATCACCATTAAATTTCATCTCATTTGATTCTGCCCAGTTAAGGTGTAGCCTGTCAAAATTTTTTTGGATTTTGACTTTACCATCCATTGTGTTAGCTCTCTCTTTTACCTTTGTGCCAGGTGAAGATGTGATATGTATCCTCTATACTTTTAACTATGTCATTAATGAAAACGTTAAATAGCACAGATATCAGACAGAATTGAGGGCAAGGAAGTCCCATGGAAACCACCTTGACCTTCCTCTTTCTGACTTTCAGTTTCTCCTACTATAAAAATGAGGGAATTATATTTGGTTCCTTCTATATCTGACTTTATGATCTATGTTCCAAGTAGCTCTCCTCTCCTTTTCTTGCTTTTTACCTATCCTGCCTGTCTTTATCTACATCAGCAGGCACTAAGAGCCCAAGGAACTGTAATAAGGTTCCTGACAAGATACACACAGGGCAAGATAACAATGCCAGGACACAGGCCATAGAGATACAGACATTAAGACTGTTCAAGTTCAGATGAAGGACATCACTGGCGCCTGAGAAGTTCTTATGGAGTATTTAGGCTTTGATTGGATCCAGAGGAATGACCAGGATTTAGGGAAAGTGCATCTCTTTTGGTGAAGAGTCAGATCCCATTGATTGGAATGAAGGGACTCATGTTGGGAAATGATGAGAGAGAAGGCTGGAGAGGTAGGTATGGCCTAGATTATAGAGGACCTTCAATGTCAGGTTAAATTATATTTTGTAGGCACTGGAGAATCTTGGAAAATTCATAGGGGTTATGTTTAGAGAAGTGTTTTAGTAAGGTAATTTTAGAGAAGTAATATAAGTTGACTTGGAGATATAAAATCTTAGAGGTCGAGAAAGATGAAATAGTTGGAATTGATTCAGATGATGAATGTCTCTGCTAGAGTGGTGGCAGGATAATTTGAAATAAAGATTCACCTAGACTTGGTGAATGCCTAGATGTGGAGGCAAGACTGAGGAGAGAAAAGAATCCAAAAGACTCTTAAGTTTTAAAATTGGAAGAATGACAAATAATTGTTTAGGGGGAAAATAAGCTCACATTTAGCCCTATTGAGTTTGAGAGGGATGAGATTGCCCTTTGACTCTAAGCCTCAGCCCTTGCCTCCCCCAACCCCACCCTACCTCAGCCCTCTCCCTGCAGAGGCCCTGTACTACACAGATGACACTGCTATGACCAGAGCCCTGGTGCAGTCCCTGCTGGCCAAGGAGGCCTTCGATGAGGTGGACATGGCCAAGAGGTGAGGGGGGGAATGGGTGGAACTAAGCAATTCCCTGATGTGGTTGATGGTTGTCTAAGGTTTCTGAGCCTCCAGCTCAGAAAGACTAAGACAATAACCCCTGCTGCTCATTCCTAGACAGCTTCTTCTGCCCGTCTCCCTTCCCTCCCCCACAAATCATTTCCTTTTCTTGGCTTTGGGGAGTATCTCTTGAAGCCTAGCCAGGGCCCTTGCCTTTCCCTCTCCAGGTTCGCTCAGGAGTACAAGAAAGATCCTGATCGAGGCTATGGTGCTGCAGTGATTACTGTGTTCAAAAAGCTGCTGAACCCCAAATGCATAGACGTCTTTGAGCCAGCTCGGGCTCAGTTCAATGGGAAGGGTTCCTATGGCAATGGGGGTGCCATGCGGGTGGCTGGCATCTCCTTGGCCTACAGTAACACCAAAGATGTTCAGAAGGTGTGTGAGCTAAGCTGACCACTGGAGGGGTTCTTCCTTCCCTTTTCTCTTCTCCCTGACATGGCTTCTATGACAGTATTCCATTCTGCCTCCATCCTGTTTCCTGGCACAGCTCCTATGACAATATTTCTTTCCCTGTCCCTTCCCATTCCCCCCCTTTCTGCAGTTTGCCCGACTTTCAGCCCAGCTGACCCATGCCTCCTCGCTGGGCTATAATGGTGCCACCCTGCAGGCTCTGGCTGTGCACCTGGCCCTTCAAGGAGAATCATCCCGGGAGCAATTTCTCCAACAGCTTTTGGACCACATGGAGGAGGTGGAGAATGACGACCGGTCTCTATCTGAAGCAAGGGAGTAAGTAGGAATGAACATTTGAATGCTGTTGGGTGAGTGTGAACTAAGCCATGAAGACCTGGACATGGTCTGGGCCAGTAGCAGCAATAGACTGGCATCTGATTCTTTTTCATTTTCCTTTTTTTCATGGAAAGCACTGAGTAGAAGTTGAAAAGAGTCCTTTCCCCCCCCCTGCCCCCTACCAGAAAGAGGTGCCCTGTTGGAACTTCCTGGATCTCAGGGAATAGATGACACACATACCCCTTCACACCCATATATCCCCATCCCTATCCCTATACCCCTCCTTCCCCAGGCTGCATGTTTTCTTCATTGAAAGCATCTCTTTTTCTACTATCCACCTTTCTTCCTCTATATGCCACCCAGCATTGTATCCTAGGACCTCCCAAATCTGGCCTGTGTACGTTAGCCATGACCTCCATGGACTCTCTTTGATTCCCAGGCTGGGCATGGAAGAGCGGCCATACTTGAACAAACTGAAGAAGATCGGGGAGTTCTTGGAGCAGGGCTTAATGACCAAGGAGGAAGTCTTGTCTGAGCTTGGTGGGTTGGTTGGAGGCTCTGCTGTCCTCCTCCCCTTTCACTTCTCCTCAGGTGGATAGGGCCTGACCCCATCCTTCAGGGCCTAGAATGGAGATGAAGCTATACTTCTGTATCCCAACTTGTCTTTGCCATCCCTAGGGCTGGGGCAGGGAGGAGAGCATGCACCTCTGTCACTAAGTACTTCTCTCAGGGGAGAAACTAGACTCTTGCAGAGGCTGAAGTGGAGAAACTGGGACAGGGGTTCAGGTTCCTTTACCTTCGTTTCAGCTTTGCAAGAAAAAGTGCCATCTAACCAGTGCCCACCAGTGGTACACCAGTTTGGCCTACCAAGCAGAAAACACAAGAAAAATCATTTAAGCAAATTCAATGACTTGGCTACTGGGTTGGCCTTGTCTCTGTCTCTCCCCTGGGCCAATTTATGAGGCTCATGAACTTGCCCAATCCTGTCCATGGATGGAAGAAATCTTTGCCCCGGGGTGGTCTCAGGACCTTGGCTGCATGTGTGCAGTTCCCATGATCATGTGTCCTCCACAGGGAATGGCATCGCAGCTTTTGAGTCAGTCCCCACTGCCATTTACTGCTTTCTGCGCTGCATGGCTCCTGACCCTGCTATCCCCGCCACCTTCAACAGCCTCCAGAGGACACTCATCTACTCCATCTCCCTGGGGGGGGACACCGACACTATCGCCACCATGGCCGGGGCCATTGCTGGGGCCTACTATGGCATGGAGCAGGTTCCAGAGAGCTGGCAGCAAAGCTGTGAGGGCTACGAAGAGACAGATGTGCTGGCCCGGAACCTGCATCAGCTCTTCAGCAAGGACTTGTGAGGGCTGTGGCCAGGGCACATTCAGGCAGCAGCGCTTGGCTGGGAGCAAACCTTGGGGCCTCCCGTGCTTACTGGCCTGCCCCCTCCTGAAGCATGGGGCCTTGTATGGTGATTGGGAATGGGGGATGGGAAGAGGGACCCTGTATTTCATTGGTGAGTGGTATAGGTGTGGCCCTCTGGTATGGCCACATACCACATTCGGGATGGCCCATATGATGGTGTGACCCCCAGATCCCAGAGCTTGATCCTCAGGCCTCACAGGAGACTTTCGTGACTACGGCAGAAACAGGTCTGAACTGAAAGGAGAAATTCCTGACTCTTGGCAGGGATGAGAGATAATTGAAACCAGGGGTTGGTGAGGTCGATGTGGTCTCTGGAGTCTTAGTCTCAGTAGATTTGCTTTCCTGGACTGGCCAAGCCTGACTCACTGCCCAGGGACCTTAAGAGTCTTGAAGTTGTTAGTTTGGGGACTCTCAGGCCCCAGAGAAGACCTTTGCCTGGTTGAGGTAACAGCTCTATTAGGGTGGGCACTCACTGTGATTTCCTCTGAATATCATGCAGCCTCCCAATAAAGTTACTGGCAGACCCTTCTATGCTTTGTCTTTGGCTCTGGATACTTTACCTCTTCTGCCTGTGTGCCAGCAGGAGTGGGTGTTAGGGAGAAGGCAGGCAAAACTGAGAACCCCAGGTGACAGGGAGGCAGATATCTCTGAAAGGATCAGAGAGCCTCTGTGGGGCAGGGCAGAATAGTGCCCAATTTGTGAGATTTTTCTTCTAAGGTGTCACACAGTAGAGCTCAGAGGATTGGGCTGCGTCTCTACCTCAAGAATGTTTTCCCCTAGTGTCTGAAAGCCACTTAGCCTAAGGTGTCTAGAAGGGGAGGTAGTACAGAAGAGGATGGGTCCAAAAAGTTTCTCCTGCCCATCAGGATCCAGACCCAGCCTCTCAGGCTCACCAGGCTAGGGACAGAAGCCTGTCTTTGGGCAGCCATAGTTGAAATGGAAATGGCATCTGATGAGAGTCAGAGCCAGGCAGGATCATTATTTGTGTGACCCATGACCACAGGATTACTCCATGTGAAGCAGCAAGAACCCTGCTACATCTGTTTCTTCAAAAGCTTGGATCTGCAGGTTATTTGATGGAATGTTTCGCCTTGCAAGGGTCCTGTTTACTTGCCCTAGCTGGGTCAGAGAGGAAGAAGTTGGTTTGCCTCAGAGCAGGGATGCACTTGGGAATTTACCCACAGAATCTCATTCCTAGGTAGGGAAGAATGCATCAGATTATCGGGCCTTTCTGGGAAGCTGCTGCCTTGCTGGAATCTCTTGCCCCCCTCAGAGCTGAGAATGTGAGATATGAGCCCCAGTCTGGGGAGCAATTTGTCCTTCACTAAGAGCAAAGGGGGTGGGGGGGGGGGATTGTCAATGACAGCTGTTTCTAGGCTCAGCTGAGCCTTCTTAGAGAACAAAATGGATTTTCAAAAGGGACCAAAGGACAGGGAGAAAAGAATGTCACAAGTTGGCTATCCCCAAGTCTGCATGGCCCAAAGAAGGGAGACCTCTCCTTGAGGAAATGAGTGCCCCTGGTTGCTCCAGACCAGGGCTGTCAAACATGCTTTCATAGAGCACCTCACAGGGCATGTGGGCCAAACCCCTGCCAGAAGACCAAATCCACTCACAATATCTGGGCTAAATGGGCTGTAGGGTTCAGTTTAAAGACTTTGTCGTCATTGTGAAGGAGGGCAGTCCTGGACAGCTGGCTCACCTTGGGCCCCATCCTCCACCTTGAAAACTGGAGCCAACTCTGCCATACCCCTGGGGGAAAAGGCCTAGTGATTTCATTCATAATTTGCATCAGATGTTGAAATAACTTGTGTTAGAGACACTGCCAGCTGTCATGCTCTGCTGCTAGACAGCTCCATGGAATGCTCTGGAGAAGTTTGGGGTCTGCCCCAGATTAGCCAGCAACAGGCCAGCAGCTGCTTCTCTGAGCCAGCCCAGAATTGCCCTAAGAATAGGTTGGTTTTGTGGATGTGGGTGTGAGCCCCTACCACCTTGGAACCATCCTGAGTAGCGAATGATTGTCCTAGAACCTAGAGTTGGGCCTCCATGGGGGCTCAGGGCAAGCAAGTTTGCTTAAAGCTTCAGGGAGACAAGAAATGACAAGAGGCAGAAAACTGGGCTGAAACCCTGGGCCTAGCCAGGACTCAAATGAGCTTGTGTTTAATACAAAAGGACATGTCACTCAGTGCTCTGTTTTAATAGATTTTATTGGTGTGTCAATACAGTCAAGTACTGTAATTTTAGTTCCAAAGAGAAACCCATTTGTTTATCACAAGTGCGTTTTTTTAACCAAATTTGCTCTGACACAGTGCATGGAATAGGTATGTACAAAACTACAACCCTCTATATACCAGGTTAGAGATGAAGATACTAGAGGCAAATATTTTAAACATTTAAAAAGACAGTAAGAATTAGAATATACAAATGCATGGGGGTAATGCAGTTTTCAGTTTCAAATATTGACAGACTTGATCAAAGTTAGCCCTTGAGAAGGCCTCTAAAAGTGACCAATCCACAGTCCCGCTGGCTGGGAATCTGCTGAGTGCTTCAGCAAAGAGATTTGGCCAGGACCATGTGGTGAGGGACAGTCTTTCCCGGCTGGGTGGCTTCCTTCTGCCCTTGATTCTCCATTTGGGGCAAGTCAGTGCCTGCCCACCTAGCCATTCCAGCCCAAGGGCGGGGGTGGTCTTGGCACAGGAAAGGGACAAGTGACAAGGATAAGTGGGCTTTGATGCTTCCAGCAGAAGAGAAAGAAATCCTTCGAGGCTCCCAGACCTTCCTTTTCCCAAGCTTCACCCAGGTTCTTTCCCAACCCTTGTACCAGATAATAAGTTGGATTTCTTTTGGATTCAGATGTCCTAGATTGTGGGAGAGGAAAAGGGGGGGAAGAGATGTCAGGATACACAAAGGTTAGCAAAGGCCTCAAGTGAACCAGAGCCTGAAAGAACAAGCAGGAGTTGGCAGTAGTTTTGTTACAACAGATGTTGTAGTGTTGTATACAACAGATGCTCCAGTGTTCTGGAGCAGCTAGCACCAGCAGTTTCAAAGATGATTCCAAGGTTCACACATAGAATAAACAAAATGGTCAGATTGGTCAGGCATAAGACCCTTGGTTTTAGGAACCAACACTAGCTTATAGGGCTGCTGGGCATTTAGTTGTCAACTTGAAGGGAAGCCCCTCCTCTTTTCAGAGTGGGGTTGAGTGGCCACCAGCCTTGCTCTCCTCCATCATGTCCCCTTCCCTTCCCCACCCTCCAAAGCTAAGACTGGATCTGGTGACAAAAGAATATACTGCAGCCATCACCCAGGAGCAGAGAAAGTTCCTCTCCAGCCCCTTTTGGGAACAGACCTGAAATTAGAAGTTGGGAAGAAAAGGATCTAACTGCCCTCTTTCCAGATGTGGCTGCCAAGACTAACATCTATTACCATCCAGTCGTTTTTCTGGACCTTAAGATCACATAGAACACCAAAATGAAATGGGAGAGGACCCCCGGCCCCCTGCTTCATGGCTCTTGTTCAGAAAAGTGAGGTGGGAGTGAAGAATCCAATAAATACCTAGATTCTAGTCAGTCTAGCAGACTGGCTGCTCCCCTGCACTCATGGGAGCAGGGTCTACAGTGGCATAGCCTTACACAGAAGTCCTGGGCCTGGTGGAGGCAGGTTAAATGCAGGATCCCAAGACTGAGCATGTTACACCCAGTGGCTTTGGAGGTGTCTTTCACCTCCCACATCTGGGTACCTTGTCTTCCTGTCCCTTTAAGAGCCCCTTTAGGAGTAGATTTTTCCTAGTGTTGTCTACATTTTTTCTCTTTCCTCCTGGACTATGGGAGATTAGGGGAGGCAAGGACAAGTGTAGTATTCATACCATGCAAGACAGCCAGGACCAACCTCGAGCTCTATCACTTGAAGATGGTGACCAGTAAAGACAATGAGCCTGTTGCCCTGTGTCCTAGGAGAACACTGCACAGGCCATCATAGCATCTTTCAATCAGAAGATTAACCAGGGGTTTCTCTTCCTCTCTTTCCCAAAATAAAACTTGTCTTGGGGCCGAAGTCCCATACATTGGAAGCTGGGGCAGCTGGGATGAGAAGTTTCTTTTATCCTCAGTGCAGTCTGAATGTGAGAGGTCCCTGCTTTGTCACCCAGAAGAGAAGCCCAGGGATGGAGAGGCAGATTTCCGAGAATGGTCAATGAGTCTCCGTCCCAAGGCACGTGTATAGAAGGCCCATGAGTCTCCTAGTCCTTGGAATAGAAATGGAGCAATTCCAATAAGGCCTGGAAGCCAGGAGTCACATACCCTGAGCGTGAATTAATACCCATCATCTCAGTGGCAGTCTCCTTCAGTTCAGCACCATCTTCAGCCCCAGTCCCAGGAGGGAGAGGGAGAGGGAGAGAGGAGGCAGTCCCACCTTTGCAAAGCCTCCTCAAGGATCAGTCTCTTTCAGAAGCAATCAGAAGAAGAAAGCAGGTCTCCTCTAGCCACTGCTGTCTCCCAGTGTCTTCTCTAACCATCTGGTCCTTTGCTTTTAATTAAAAAATACTACTACTACTAAAGATGGATGTGGGAGGGGTAGCTGGTGGCCGTGGGTCCCTGGCCTGTTATGTGGGGCAGAGCAAGAAGCCAGAGAAGGACGAGTGGATGTACTCGGTGGAATAGAGGCCGTTGGCTTGGTCTGAGGGCATCTGCACCCACACCTGGTCATTAGTGCGCAGCTCGAGCACAGCCCCTCCTGACGCCTGGTCCAGGTAGCCTTTCTTGTACTCATCATAAGTGTAGGTAGCAGGAACATTGTTCTTATAGAGAGCCACCCAGACACTGGTGCCCTTGACATGCACGTGGTAAGCAAAGTAATAGACACCACCAATGGGGCAGGTGAAGATGCCCGTGGCAGGGTTGTAACCACTGTGGCCATTGTACAGCGTCCGGTCAAACTTGACTGGCATCCCCGAAGCCGGAAAGGGTGAAGTGAGCACAGCAGTAAAGGCTGGGGCGATGCCAACTGAAAGTTCCCCAAGGCCAGACTGGGGCTTGGCCCCTCTGCCATTGCCCAGCACTGCCCCTTCAACCCCACCATTGGGCAAGTGCAGTCCTGCAATACCCATCTCATCCAAACTCCCCGGGGGCCCAGGTGGACCTGGGGGCCCTGGAGGCCCTGGGGGACCATTGAGTCCTGGGTTTCCAGGGATGCCAGGGGGCCCTGTAGGTCCAGCTAAGCCTGGTTCTCCTACCCTTCCTTCCCCCGGGGGGCCTTGGAGGCCTGGTTCCCCTTTTAGGCCTGGAAGACCCTGGGGCCCGATGGGACCTGATGGGCCCTGAAGCCCAGGAATCCCTGAAGGTCCCCTCAGACCAGGCTGGCCTGGGACACCTACCTCCCCTTTCTGTCCCAGCCCTCCTGCCACCCCTGGCCCCCCAGGAAGCCCAACGATGCCTGGCTCTCCCTTGGGCCCACTTGGCCCTGGAGGTCCCTGTGTCCCAGGTAATCCTCTCTCTCCAACGACTCCAGGTTTTCCCACAATACCACTTGGCCCCTGGTCTCCTCGGATCCCAGGCACCCCTGGAGGCCCACTTGGCCCTGCCTCGCCTTTGGGACCAGGTAGCCCATGCCTCCCTGGTAGTCCCATGGACCCAGGAAGGCCAGGAGGGCCTGTAAGGCCCTGAGGCCCTGGCTCACCTGGCTCACCATCCTCTCCTGGTTCACCTATGTCACCCAGACCCCCGGGGACCCCTGCTGGGCCCCTTTCTCCTTTGAGACCTGGGAGCCCTGGCTTCCCATAGCCTGTAGGGCCTGGCAAACCAGGAAGGCCCCTAATCCCAGGTTCCCCCTTTGCACCCACAGGCCCCTGGGGCCCAGGCACACCTACTGCCCCAGGTACCCCAATGCCATCTAGTCCTGGGGGTCCCCTTGGCCCCAGGGCTCCTGGTTCTCCAGTTTGTCCTGGTCCCCCAGGAGCCCCAGTGGCTCCTTTATCCCCTGGGGCACCTGGAAGCCCATCCAGGCCTGGTTTACCCAAACCCATGGGGCCCGGAGGACCTGGAGGGCCAGGGGGACCCCCATTGCCTGGGACACCTGGCTGGCCTGGTGTGCCCACCCCATTGTCACCCTTGAGGCCTCTTTCTCCTCGAGGTCCTGGTTCTCCTCTGGGTCCTGGTTCCCCCCTAAAGCCTTGTGGACCCAGAGCACCCTGTGGTCCTGGTTTGCCAGTGACAGCAATGCCTGATGGGCCTGGAAGTCCGGGGGGCCCTGGCAGTCCTCGAAGGCCCTGGTCCCCCCGAAGGCCTGGCTCGCCCTTAGGACCTGGTTCACCCTTGCTGCCCACTTTGCCTGGGACACCCGGGACACCCGGCTTCCCCACCCTAGAGAAGCCAGGGGGGCCAGCAGGGCCTGGCTGGCCATGCAGGCCTGGCTTGCCTGTCCCTGGCTTTCCTGGGTAGCCAGGAGGGCCTGGAGGGCCCCGGGGACCAGGCTTCCCCGGAGGACCAGGTTCCCCTTTCAGGTCCATTGGCAGCATTGGCGGTGGCAGTTCTGAGGAAAGAAAGAGAGACGGGGGTCCAGAGTCAGAGGCTTTGGGAATAAGATCACCCAGCACCTCTTCCCTTCCTCCCAAAGATTCGAGGCAAGACGTTAGGGAGGGAAAAGACCGGACCAGCAGGGAGGGGAACCTCAGGACACTGTCAGGCACGGACGGACAAGCCACATTTCCCCAGGCTCCCATGGGCCCGCTGCAGAGGCAGTGGAGCCTGCCCCTGTTTTGTGGGGAGAGAAGCAGCAGCAGCCCTAGGCGAGAAGCTATTTCCGCTGAGCCTCCTCCCTCACACCCCCAGCTGGGGCTCGCTGACCCAAGTAGCCGTTCCCGCCCGGGGGCTGGAGTTCTGTCAGGGGGAGAGAACTGCCACTCAAATCCAGCCCTGGGCCTTGCCCGCCCTCCTAGAGGAGGTGCAGGGCAGAAAGGGTGTGCGGACATTGCGGGAAGCCTGGTCCCGAGGCGGGAAGAGGAGAAAGCCCTCCGCCGACCTCAGAGGCCCCGCCCACGTTGCCTAGGGAGAGGAAGGCCCGCCTACACCCGAGGGCAGTGACGCGGCTGGTTCTGTCCGAGGCCGGGGGCGCTAGCAGCAGCGGGACTGTCCGGCACCTCTCCGTGGCTCTGGACACAGGGTCAAGTTCAAGTCCCCCCACCCCTTCTCCCGGGCAGCCTCTACCCTCAGCTAGACTGGTCGTGAGCAAAGACCGGGCAGAGTATGAAGAGGAAGGAGGACAAGAGCGGGAGGAGCAGGGTGCTGCAGGCCGAGACGTTAGGTGGCAGCAAAGGAGAGAGGCCGCCGAGCGGAGGGGCGGAGAGGGAGGGGAGGGGCTGAAGGAGGGGCAGGGCGGGGAAGGCCCTACTGCTTACCCAGGTATTGGCCCTTGCCTTCCCGGAAGGGGGGGCCGGCGGGTCCTTTCAACATGGGCTGCACGTACTTCACTTGCGCGTACCCTGTCCCACCGGCCCCGCCTCCGGCTGCGGCCCTCAGCCCGGTCACCAGCAGTAACAGCAGCAGCAGCAGAGAAGGGGGCGAGGGCCCCGGCTGCATGGCGGCTCCCGCTCCCTTTGGGCTCTGTCTCCGGCTCCGGCTCTGGCTCTGGCTCTGGCTCTGGCTCTAAGGCGACTCGCTCTGCTGAGAGGGACAGCAGAAACTCAGCGTGGTCACGGGCGTCCAAAGGGCTCTACGGGGAGGTGGGCCTCCAGGGGGTCACGATGGGGGGAAGGGGGGAGGCTCAGCAGAGTCTCATTGGGGACCAGCAGGGCCACTATTGGAGAATCACAAAGATTACTTAGGGGATCAATAGGGTCATTATTGGGAGATCAGCAGGGTCACTCTTGGAGGGTCACCAAGATTGGGGGACCAGCCATTTCATGAACTCTTGGGAAATCAGCAGGGTCACTAATGATGGATCAGCAGGATCACTACGGGGGACCAAACTGTTCACTATTGGGGATCAGCAGGGTCACTATTCAGGACCACCAGGGGTAACTATTGGGGGATCAGAAGAGGGGTGCTCTGAGATAGATCTTTTAAAAAAAAACAACCCTTACCTTCATATATATTCCATCAATACTGTGTATTGATTCCAATGCAGAACTGTAAGGGGTATGCAATTGGGGTTAAGTGACTTGCCCAGGGTCACACAACTAGGAAGTGTCTGAGGTTACATTTGAACCCAGGACCTCCTGTCTCTAGGCCTGGTACTCTATCAACGGAAGATTTTAAAGAAAGGGAGACCCTAGCAGGACTGTAGAAGGGCTAATATTTCAACTTTCCAAAAAGAGAGAAGGCATATTCTGCAAACTGTAGACCAATGAGCTTGACTTTGTTGTGTGGCAAATTTCTAGACTTCTTATTTAAGGGGATGAAAAAAAGAAATCCTAAAAGCCTTCATAACAGCTAGAATTTATAGAGTATCTTAAGGTTTGTAAAGCATTTTACATATGATTTCATTTGATCCCCACAACAACCTGAGAGGTAGGTGCTATTTTTCTCCCTAGTTTACAAAAGAGGAAACTTACATTGAAAGAAGTTAAGTGATTTGTCTAGGGTGATAACAATTAGTAATCATAATACTAGTAACTAGCATTTATAAACCACTGCTTTACAAATAATATTTCATTTTCTACTCAGAACAACCCTAGGAGGTAAGTATTCATGCTCTTCATTTTATAGATTAAGGGATCTGAGGCAGACAGAAGTTAAGTGACTAGCCCAAGGTCACACAACTAGTAAGCATCTGTGATTTAAAGTCGTCTTCCTAAATTCATGTTCATCACTTAATCTACCACAGAATTATAAGACTAGATCAGGGAAATTCAGCATAACGGTTTGCCTAGCTTTCAGCAAAACATGTGGCAAAGTTTCTCCTACTTATGATGTTAGATAAAATAGAGACCCAGGCTAGGTGATAAATAATACAGTTAGGTGAACTGGCAATGGGTCAATGTCAACCTGAAAGGCAGTCTAACTGTGTTCTGGGAATCTGTTCTTGCCTCCTACAGTGCAACCTTTTTTTCAATGATTTGAATGAAAGTAGAGATGGCATAGTTATCAAATTGGCAGATAAGAAGTAGCTTTGAGGAATATTTGACACTTTGGATGACAAGAGTCTGGAATCCCCTCCCCTCCACCAAAAAAAAAAAAATCTCAGGCTAGAACAGTGTTGTTTTAATCTGAGATTTGGTAGGGCTAATTTTTAAGTCCTCTAGATTTCCAAAAATGAACTCCACAAAAAATTGGAAGGAGCCAACAGTTTGTGGAAAAAGCTGGACGCTTTATGTATGTGAGTCAATAGTATGATGAGGAAGTCAAAAATTTGAACAGTCCCCTGGCTAGACTGTAGTTGGAAAGGGTCACTAACAGGGTCAGTTCCCTAGATTTAGCTCCAAGGAATGTCTGCTTTTGTCAGAGGGCCCCAGCTTGTGGACTGAGGAAGAAGATAGAAGATAGAGGGTAATGGAGGTAGGTGATTATTTTGCTCTACTTTGCCTGGATCAAATACACTGGGGCATTGCATTTACTTCTGGGCATCATATTTTGGCAAAAACATGGAAAACCTAGAGCATGTCCAAAGAAAGTCACTAGAATGATAAGACTGGAAAACATGCTTAATGAAGACCGATAAAAGGCATTCCTAAAAAGGTAATTCACCTTACATACAGAAAACTGGTAAAAATGACCAAAAAATCAGTGATAAGATGACTACCCTAATGCAGTGATTATCAAACTTTTTCGTCTTAATACTCAAAAATTATTGAGAATCCCAAAGAGCTTTTGTTTCTTTGGGTTCTATCTAGCAATCCTTACTGTATTTGAAATTAAAATAAATTTGAAAGTATTTATTAATTTGATTTAAAATAACAATAAAGCTACTAATGTTGGCATAAATGACATTTTAATGAAAAAAAATTGTATTTTCCAAACAAAATGTTAGTGAAAAGAGTGGTATTGTTATACATATCACTCACTGCAAATCTCTTTAATGTCTGACTTAACAGAAGAAACTGGATTCTTCTATCTGCTTCTGCATTCAAACTGTTATGTTGTTTTGGTTGAAGTAAATGAAGAACATGCAGTCTAACACAAATATGTAGTTGGCAAAGGAGGAGAATATTTTAATAAGCAAATAACATCTCAGAATTATGACCAAAAAATAGTTTTGACTTCATGGAGCACCTGAAAGAGTTTCAAGAACCCCAAAGAGTCAGAAAACCATGCTTTGAGAACCCAGGCCTTGGTTGGTGGAGGTGTGAATTGGTCCAATAATTTTGCAAAGCAATTTGGAAGGGGCAGCTCTGTGACTCAGTGGATACAGTGCCAATCTTGCAGTCAGAAGGACCCTGGTTCAGATTTAGCCTCAGACACTTTCTATATGTATAACCCTGGGCAAATCACTTAACCTCAACCCCCTGTCCCTTACTGATCTACCTTGGAATTGATACTTGTATCAGTTCTAAGACAGAAGGTAAGAGTTTCAGGAGAGAGGAGAGAGAGACAGAGACAGAGAGAGAGGGAGAGAGAAAAGGAGAGGGAGAGAGAGAGAGGGAGGGAGGGAGAGGAAGGGAGGAAGGAAGGAAGCAATTTGGAATTTTGCAAAGAAAGTATTTAAAATGCCCCTACTCTTTGACTTAGAGTCAGTGCTAGGAACATAGCCTGAGGTTAAATAAATGACAAAAAAGATAGGCTCCAAATACACTAAAATATTTCTAGAAGTACTTATAAGAAGTATCACAGGGGGCAGCTGGGTAGCTCAGCGGATTGAGAGCCAGCCCTAGAGACGGGAGGTCCTAGGTTCAAATCTGAACTCAGACACTTCCCAGCTGTGTGACCCTGGGCAAGTCACTTGACCCCCATTGCCTAGCCCATACCACTCTTCTGCCTTGGAGCCAATACACAGTATTGACTCCAAGACGGAAGGTAAGGGTTAAAAAAAAAAAGTATCACTGATTATGGTTTGTGAATTATATGATTTTACTGAGTTGTAAGAAATGACTGATGAATTGCAGAGAAGCTTAAGAAGATCTACATGAACTGATGCAGAGTGAAGTAAGCAGACTTAGGAGAACAATATACACATTATCTACAAGAATGTAAACAAAATGAAGAACCACAATGAAAACACTGAAACTGAATGCTGTTAAATGATCAAAACTAAGTTTATTCCCCCAATGAGAAGCTGCCTTCTCTTGTTTTTTTTTTGTTTTTTGTTTTTTTTTTACCAGGGTAGAAGGCTGTGGTTGAAGAACATGACATTGGTCAGGCTCTTTTAATATGTTGGCTAGTTTTGCTGAACTATTTTTTTCTTCCTTTTTCTTTTTTGTTTCTCTATTAGCAGGAAAGCAAAAGGAGAGAGAGCTGGCTTAAACCAGATAGACATACTGGCTGGATGATTCAGAGCAGGCTTCTTAGTGATCTGGGCAACTCTCTTAAGACTAAGCTGCAGAGGTGGTGCCAGCTTCCATTGGTAGAAGATGGTTCCTTTTTTAAAATCCTTACCTTCTATTCTAGTAACAACTCTAAAACAGAAGAGCAAAGATTAGGCAAATGAGGTTAAGTGACTTGCCCAGGGTCACATAGCTAGGAAATGTCTGAGGTCATATTTGAACCCAACTCCTCATAATTCCAGGTCTAACACTCTTTCTACCTACTGTGTCACCTAACTGCCCCTAGAAGGCTTTTCCTTGACTGGGAGTTCCCAATACCAATGAAACACCCCCTCCCTATCTCTGGTGGAGGAAGGATACATTGGGAAGGGTAGGTGGGCTCAAAATAAAAGCAATCAACAACAATTTGTTTTTTTAAAGGAATTGTAGTGGAGAGGACAGCTAGGTGGCTCAGTACACAGAGAACCAACCCTAGAGATAGAAGGTCCTGGGTTTGAATCTGGATTCATACACTTCCTAGCTGTTTGACCCTGGGCAAATCACTTAACCCAATTGCCTAACCCTTACCACTCTTCTGTCTTGCAACTAATACTTAATATTGATTCTAACTCAGAAGGTAAAAGTTAAAAAAAGAAAAAAAGATACTGAGAATGCTTAACCTGGTTAAAAAGAAGACAGAGGCGACTTCATACTTACCAAGAATTTGAAAATCAAGGGGGAAGTTAGGTGGCTCAGATGGATAGCTGGGTTCAAATCTGCCTTCAGACACTTCCTAGTTGTGTGACTTTGGTCATTTAATCCTAATTGCCCACCCCCACTCTTCTGCTTTGGAACCAATATTCAGTATTGATTCCAAGACAGAAAATTAGGGTTTAAAAAAAGGAAGGAAAGAGCTGTTGTGTAGAAGAAGAGATTTGTTCTCGGTTTTAGGGGACTCTACTGGAACAATGAGTGTGGTAGATTTAGGCTCCCCAAGAATCAAAGATGTCCTTAAGAGGTAGTGTGACCCTTTCTTCTGGTAAGTCCTCCTGTGGAGGCTGAATGACCACATGTTCCCACATTGTAGAAGTAGGTAGGTTGAAGGCATTATCTTCCTGCTCGGAGATTCAGTGAATCTATTAGGGTAACTTGTCCCCTAAAGAAGGGGACACACTAGCATTATTTTTTTAAAAATCCTTACTGGCAAATGAGATTAAGTGACTTCCCCAGGGTCACACAGCCAGAAAACATCTGAGGTCAGATTTGAACCCAGGTCCTCCTAATTCCTAGTCTGGCTTTCTATCCACTGAACCACCTCACTGCCCCTAGTCTTATCACTCTTTACAGCATAGTTTGCAGTCATTATTAGAGAGGTTCAATTATTATAGGTCTCCTTTAAAGGTAGTACATATAGTCACTGGGCAGCACAGTGTCGTGGAAAGATTGTTGGACCTGCAGTCAAGAGAGACCTGGGTTCAAACTCTGACACTGACACTAGGTCTAGGATTATAATTGAATCAGGTAACATCTCTGAGTGTTTCTTCTTTTGTCAAGGGGGAAACAAGAATATCTGTAATGCTGTGTTGCCTTTTTCTTTAACCCTTACTTTCTGTCTTAGTAATAACTAGGTCAGAAAGGGCACAGGCTAGGCAAATACTATTAAATGACTTGCCCAGGGTCATACAACTAGGAAGTATCTGAATCCAGATTTGAACCCAGGTCCTCCTGACTCCTGGCCTGGCTCTCTGTCCACTGTGTCACCTAGCTGCCCCTCTATACTGCCTTTCTTCATAACTCTGACATTTAGTACAGTGCCTGGCACATAGGGGATGCTTAATACATGTTTATGAGTCCTGAGGGTGATAATGATGATAGCAAAACTTGTATCTGTGTTGTTTTGAGGCTCAAACGAGATAATATATGTAGAATGCTTTGCACATGTTCAAGGGCTCTGTTAATATTAGCTAATGTGATCCCAGAGAGGGGATCTGGAGTCCAGAAGACCTTGGTCCCAGGCTTGCTTCTTATACAAGACTTTGTGACCCTGGGCAAGTCCCTTAACCCCTCTGTTGGCCAGCACTCTTGAGTTGGTGAACTGATGTCTGCCCATTGGCAGACCTAGTTTCCTCACTGGGAGTTCCTATTCTAATGCAAGAACAGGTCTGGTTGGAAACATTCTGTTGTTACATTTAGTGGATGTTAAATTTAGAGGCAAAATTAAAGAGAGAAACAGGAGAATAATGAAATATTAGAACTGGGAGGGACCTTAGAAATGGCCTCATCTAGTGGCTGCATTTTTTTCAGAAAAGAAAACTGAGACCCAGGGAAAAGAAAGGACTTGCCCTGAGTTATAGGATCAATTAGGAAAAGGGCACAAATGGGAGACACTGGAAAAGAAGACTGGGGAACTGAAGGGGGGTTGATAGTAAGAGGAAGGGTTGGGGCCTGAGCCATGACTGTGGGTTGAACCAGGTAAGACAAATACAGGAAGTGCTGATTCAGGAGTTTTGGGAGGAGTCCACTCTGTATTGTGACAGCTGTAAACCCTTAGAGGAGATTTTTTTCCCCCTTTCACCAAATCCCTGTGAAATAGAGTTTCATCCAAGTCAGCAATTCTGCAGTAAATAGGGGCTGGAGCCAGAAAACAGCCAGAAGTGTTCTGGGCCAGGGCCCTCCCTGCCTTCCTGCCCACCCCTGCCCCTCCTAAGGGGACCCTGTACATTGGGGACACCTTTAGGCCTGGACTCTCTTTGGCCTCCCCTCCTAATCCTAGCACTTGGCACAGTTGCTCTACACATCGTAGGTGTTAAATAAATGTTTATTGATTCACTGACTGTCCAGAAGGGAGGAGGACATTTCTGTGCCCTTCTAACCGCTCAGGGAGTAGGTGGGGAAGGGCTAGAGGAGAAGCCTTTCCCCTCCAGGCACTCTCCTGAAGCGACCTGACCGATAAGGTGGAGGATGAAATCCAGATTTGGGACCAAGAGGCACCTGTGAAACCATCAGGTCCAAAGCTTTCATTTTACAGAAAAACTCTGACTGGGAGGTAGGGGAGAAAGTTGCCCCAGCCCAAACCGGCAGTGAATGTCAGAAATGGAATTTCAACTAAAGCTATTTGATTCTAGATACTGGGCTTTAGCTGCTAGACTAGGAAACTTGTCCAACATCACATAATGAGTCAGCAAGAGGAAGCCCCAGTTTCCAGCCTCTCCTTCTCCAGGGCCAGGATGTTGAGGGAGGGTCCAGGAGCAGGAGTGGTCATGGGATCTACTAGAAGGAGAGCCCAGCAGACCCCAACCTGTCAGACTCTCGTCCTCTCCAAGGATGCTAAGCTCTTGGAATTCCCTCATTCCAAGATGTGTTCTCCTCCACCTCCAAGCTTAGGCTCTCAAGCACTAGCCTAGCCAGGGTTCCAGGGCGCCTTGTGGAGTTCTCCTACTCCTATTCTCCATGCCTTTTCTCAGGATAACATAAGGGGGGTCAAGCCCACTCCCTCACAACAGAAATGTCCCAAATCTTCCCAACTTATTGGGCCTCCCAACCTTTCCCTGCTGGGCCTAGCTTAGAGAAGTAACTGGTTTAGGCTTCACCTAGGCCAGGGAAGCACAAGATGAGGAGAATCCAACACAGCTGGGGAAGGATCAGTAAGTGTGCCCTCTCCCTTTACCCCCAAACAGGCCATACCTCACCCCTTACCCCAGCTGCCCTTGGTCACCTGCTCCATGCTGTCTCATGCTTCTCATGTCAGAAAATTCATCTTGTTGTCTGACTCAATGCCATAAAGGTGGGCTTTTTCTCATTTCCTGATCTGATAAAGGTATGGAGGGGCATACTGGAGTTGGGTCTTAGACTCTTCTAAAAGAACCTTTCATCTTGACTCACTGATCAGAATCCCTACATCATTGTGGCCCAGAGTCTTTGCTCCCAGAACCCCCCCAACCAAGGGGCCTCCCCTGAAGTACTCCCAGCTGCCTGCCCTCCTCCCCATCATGGCCCCAGATCTCCCAGACCCAAAAGAGTGTGGGGAGCCCAGCTGCCTTCGAGGTGCATAACTCGGTCAGCCCCAGGGCCTGGCCAAACCACAGGTATTTTATGAGACATTTCCTGTTATGAAGATATTTCTGTGGGGATTCTTTCTGCTCTGTTCTGTTACTGCCCCCCACCTTCACACTCCCCACACATATTGCCTTGTCTCTCTGTGTCTGCCTCTGCCCTGATTGGTCCATATCTGTTCTTTATCTATCTGCCTCATTGGGCAACTGCCCCAAGTGTCTCCCTTGGGCTCAATCAGAGATGGGGTTGGGGTAGGAATGAATTGCCAAGCCTTCCCCTCTGATTCCCACCCTTCCATGTGGGAATGGAGAGCTAACAAGGTAAGTATGTGGGGCCAGGAAAGGGGTTGGTGGGACCCATATATCCACAGGCAGCCCAGTCTTCCAGTCTTTCTTCTACCAAAAGAAAAATATAATATCCAGAGCAAGGGAGGTCCTGTTTCCTCTGTCCTAAACAGTGCTTCTAAGGGATTGTGGGCATCTCTGGGGTGACATTTTAGGAGGAATATTGACAATCTGGAGCATGGCCAGGATGGTGAAGAAATTTAAAGCAACCATCTATGCCTTATGAAGAAAGATGGAAGGAAATGAGAATATTTGACCTGGAGAGGGAAAGATTTAGTGGAGATATAGTTGTCTTCAAGTATATGAAGATCTGCCATGTGGAAGAGATATATTAGCCTTGTTCTGTTTGACCCTAGAGGGCAGAACTAAGAAGCCCACAGAGGAATAGAGAGGAGGGGTGCAGCTTTAAAGGAGCTGATTTCATTTTTACATAAGCAATAAAGTAAAATAAATACATTTCTTGGAGAGAGACTATCTGTCTGAGATCTGGGAAAAACTAGAAAGTCACTTGGCAAAAAATGGGTTTATACAAGCATCTTACACTACTGATTCCAAAAGAATGTTTTGGGTTCAGCTTAAATTTAAAAGGTTACATCATGAAAAAATCTAACACAATCGATGAGGGTAACTTTTGCAACTATAACTAGAGGAAGGTCATTGAGAAGGTCATAAAAGTTAAATAGGTAATGCCAATTATTTGAATTTGTTTTCCAAAATTATTTCTGACATGAACAAAATCAGTATAGATAGAACAAGAAGGAAAGATGCTGACTTGTACAAATCTTTATGGATTTCTAGTAAAGTCTGGTATCTAAGATATTTAGGAAATAACACCAATATATAAAGACTAAGAACCATTCCCCAATGACCAAGTAATCAAAAAGTAGTCATAAATAGTTCTTTAAAAGAACCGTAGAGGGGGCAGCTAGGTTGCTTAGTGAACTGAGAGCCAGGCCTAGGGATAGGAGGTCTTGAGTTCAAATATGACCTCAGATACTTCCTAGCTGTGTGACCCTGGGCAAGTCACTTGACCCCCATTGCCTAGCCCTTATCACTCTTCTGCCTTGGAACCAATACACAATATTGGTTCTAAGACAGAAGGATATATCTATAGATATATAGATATATATATAAAGAACTGTAGAAATGAACAATCATTTGACTGCTCCAAGCTGCTAGTAAGACAAAAATAAAACAATGCTGAGTTTTCTACCTTATAACTAACAAATTGGCAAAGATGGCTAATTGTGTTGGAGGGGCTATAGAAAAGCAGGCATATACTACCCATTATACATAATACATAATTAAGGGGCTTGAATCAGTCTGATTCTGTAAATCAATATAGAATTACACACACACACAAATGACTACTGCTTCCCATTGATCAGAACTGCCCAACCAAGGATGTGGAGTAGTGAGCTCCTGCTGCCTAACCAGGCACATATTCCAAGGAGGTCAAAAACAGAAAGTCTCATATAATCAAAAATATGCACAGCAGCACTTTTTGCAGCAATCAACTCCTACCTCAATAACTAACTAGCTGAACAAGTGACTTAACTTCTCTCAGGCTTGGTTTGCTTCTCTTTGAAATGGAAATAATAAAAGCACCTACCTTTGTTTGTTGTGGATATCAAATAAGGTGATATGCATAAAGTGCTTTGTAAACCATAAAAGATTATGGAAATGTTTGCCACTGTCATTACTGTGGAAAAATAAAATGCATCAACCACACTGAAAACAAAACAACTTCCTATCAACCAGACTGTCCAACCAAGGATGCAGAGAGGTAAGCTCCCTGTCCCTGGAAATATTCAAGGAAAGGTCTATTAATGATTATCTAACAGAGATGGTGTGCAGGACGAGAGGTTGGACTAGATGGCCTCTAAAATCCCTTTTAGTTCTTTAAGTCTTGGACTCTTTGGGGGATTCTTCAACCCCAAAGTCTGGGAGCCTGGTCTCCTATTCAAGACTGCACCCCTATCTGCAAGAAAACTAGACCCTGGATTCCTAGAGGGACATCTTCATCCCCACCCCCCAAAAGACATTATATTCTTACTAGTTCCCCTTTCATCCACCCTCTGAGGCACTGGTCTTTAAGAGTTTCTGTGTCATGGAGCAGCCTGGTGAAACATATGGACAGCCCATAATGATGTTTTTTTTAACCCTTGCCTTTTATCTTAAGTATCAGTTCCATGAGTGACTTGCCCAGGGTCACATAGCTAGAAAGTGTCTGAGGTCACATTTGAACACAGGACCTCCACACTCCAGGTCCAGCTCTCTAACCACTGAGCAAGTCTGCCCCCAGAATGATGTTTTAAAATGCATAACAAAATATATTGGATTGCAAAGAAAACCAAATAAGACACAATGTCCCAAAAGTCTTAGTGAAGTGTTAAGATTCCAGAGCTTTGTAACTATCGTATTGAAATGCAATTACCAAAAGATGATTTTCCTAAAGGTGTTCACAGACCTAAGGTTAAGAACCCATGCTTGAAGGCCTGGTCGAGTGGAATCTGGATCCAGATTTAGCCATTTATTTGCTGCATAAAATTGGGAAAACCTTTCCCCCAACTTCCTTAGCATCTCAATGTCCTCCTCCACTCCACAGTTAGGGGTCAAGGAGAGGATGGACTGGATAATCTCAAGGTCCCTTCCTCATGGAACACTCTATGACCTACTGCCTGCTTATCCCCATTATCCATCATTCTAAGGGAAGCCGCTAGCTTGGGGGCAAGCAATACTGAGTCCCCCGACTACTGTCAGAACTGCCCAAGAACCATCTTATGGGCCAGGTGTTGGCCTGAGCTTGCCCTGGCTTTCTGGGACTCCCTTCTCCATCACCAGTTTGAACTCAGCCAAAGTTCCCCTGGATCCTTTGATCTTACCTCCCCCCCCCAGGACTTTAATCAAAGGTTCATCTAGTTGGGGATAAATCAGGCCCAGAATCTAATGAGCTGTCAGAAGGCCCACAGGCAATCTGACCACCCCAGAATCCTCTATCTTCTCCCTCGCACAGCCCAGTGTGAGCTTCAAAGGAGATTCCTCAGCCTAGCAAGTCTTTCCTGTGGTCATCCAACCCATCCTTCTGTCTCTAGGAAGGATTGATCCAGGATTAAAGAAGCTGTAGCCTCCCTCTCTCACCTGCCCCATATCTCTCTGTAATAGTCTCTTATTTCCATTAAATCTCTTACCAAAGACGAAGAAATCCTCCCTTCTGATCTGCCTCAAACTCCCTTTTAGCTATTAGTTCATGGTCTTAGCCCTGGCCTAAGAGACCAGGGGCTTAGGTTTTAAATTGGAGATGCATTGCTTACTAGACTTGGGCAAGTCACTTCCTCCCTCTTTAAACCTTAGTTTTTTCCATATATATATATATATATATATATATATATATATATATAATAAATGGGAATAATAATGCATGTTCTGCTGAAAGGAACATTGTTTTGAGCATCAAATGACAGAATGTACGTGAAAGTGTGAGTAGGAACGAGGCATTTTGCAATCAGGACAAAGTTTGAAAATTGTGACTTCTAGTGAGTGATTAACCCCCTGGAAGTTCTAAGCTCCCCTCTTAATTCCTACAATTGGCTTCTCATAAAATAATGGGAGGAAGCCTGTTACAGTAGAAATAGGGTAAGACCTGGAGTCAAAAGACCTGGGTTCAAGGCCAAGGTCCATCACAAGACACAGCCTTTTTTCCACCCCTAAGGTTTGATTCCCTCCACTTTAAGATTTAGATTAGAAGTGATAGCTTCAAGGCAGCTAAGGTGGCACAGTGAATAGAGCTCCAGATCTGGAGTCAGGAGGTCCTGGGTTCAAATATGGACTTAGCACTTCCTAGCTGTGTAACCCTGAGCAAATCATTTAGCCCCAGTTGCTTAGATCATGCCCTTCTGTCATAGAGTTGTTATCAAGACAGAAAGAAAAGCTTTTCCACATGAAGTGATAGCCTGGAAAAAATATTTGCTTCAAATATTTCTGGTAAGATATATAAGAGAACTAACACAAATATGATTCAAAATCCAGCAGATCAATGCTCAAAGAATATGAACAAACATTCTCAAAAGAATTACAAACTACTAAGTACCATGTGAAAAATAGTTCCAAATAACTAATAACAAAAGGAATGAGAGAAGAGAAAGTCAAAACAACTCTAAGATTTTACCTCACACCTATAAAGTCAGTAAAGATGACAAGAGCTGAGAATAGTCAACATTAGAGGAGTTGCAGAAAGACAGGCACACTAATACACTGTTAGTGGACCTGCAAATTGGTCCAACCATCTTGGAAAGCAATGTGGAATTATGCTAAAAAGAAACTAAAATGGTCATTCCTTTGACCTATCATAAGCCACCTCCCCCTGGAGGTCAAAGACAGAAAGAAATATCCCATATACACCAAAAATCTTAGCGGCATTTTTTTCTTTTTGTGATAGCAAAGAGTTAGAAATAAAGTGGATGCTCACCTATAGGAGAATGGCTAAAAAAATATTTTGATACATAAATGTATGGAATTTTACTGAACTGCAAGAAACAATAAACAGGATGCACAGAAGAGCATGGAAGTACTTAGATGAACTGATGCCAAGGGAAATAACTAGAACTGGGAAGCAAAATCTGAATGGATTAAAACAACACCAAAACAATGAAAACTGAATGCTGTGAAATTATAAGGCCCAAGTATGGCCCCCAAAAAGAGATGAAAATGTACTTTTCTTTGCAGAGGCTCAGGGCTATGGGTATGGAACACTATGTTTAATGTCAGATTCGGCTGATACAATGTTGGGTTGCTTTGCTGAAATGTTTCATCCTCTCTTTTCCCTTCTTTGGTGATGGCTTAACTGGAAGGGAAGGTAGAGGGATAGATTTCAAAGTGAAAGTGATATAAAAAAGAAAAGAAATATCAATAACATTTTTTGTTTTTTTTTTAAACCTTTACCTTATGTCTTAAAATTGATACTAAGTATTGGTTCCAAGGCAGAAGAGCAGTAAGAGCTAGGCAAGGGGGGTGAAGTGACTTGCCCAGGGTCATACAGCTGAGAAGTGATTGAGGCCAGATTTTAATCTAGGACTCTCTATCCACTGAGGTTTCTAGCTTCTCCCAATAAAGAAAAAATTTTTAAATAAAATGAGAGGGTTAGACTTAATCAGTTTTAAGGTTCCTTTTAGTTCTTGAAGTTAGTCAAACCTATTGCAAAACTTACAGGCATCAGGTAATGGTGGACATCACGAAGGACTTGAAGTCAGGAAGGCATGGGTGTGAGTAGCCAAATACCACTGGTAGTATATATTAGCTGCATTGCCCTGGCCAAGACACTTAACACCCACATACCTCAAACAATTCTCTACATCTTTTTGCTAGATCATGAACAATTCCATGTTCTTTAATAAGGAAATATTCCTTTACATTTACATGGAGCTTTAAGAGTTGCAAAGTATTTTTCATCTATCATTTCATTAGAGCCTCCTATCCATCTCGGTACTGTTATTCCCATTTCACAGAGGAGGAAGATGAGGCTCCAAAGAAGTTAACCATTTTTCCAAGGATATTACAGCTAGTCACTATCTGATATGGGATCTGAATGCAGGTCTTCCTGACCTCAAATCCAACACTCTAGGCATTATCATCACAACACCACAGGCCATGCAGCCTAGGATCAGCTGGTACTAAAAATATGTGAATTCATCAAAAAGTCTTATTAAAAAGCCCCCCTGCCTGTTACTTCCTCCCAGTTTCATCCTAAGCCCCTGCCTACCTAGCCCATCCCCAGACTTAGGTCTGGAAAGTACTTTGTAAGCTGTAAAGCCCTGCACATTATATATAAGGGATTATTGTTATTATTACTGTTATTCATTCCAGGAGGGTCTAGCTCAAAGGCAAGAAGGATATGGGAGGTAAATACCTAAAGTTCTTCCCAGCCCAAGCATTTCATCATTTCTACTTTCAAGCTCTAGCTCAAGTCCTCCCTCCTCCTCCTCCTGTGAATACTTAGGCTAATATTAGCCCCTCCTTTCTTGAAATCCCAGAACATTTAGCATATGTACTGGGGCCCCAGAAAGGTCCCTAACTGTTTCAAAAGTCTTATCTCCCTAACCAAGGCAGCCATGACTGGGCTTCCTCCTCTTCCCTGGCCCAGTGGCATAACACAATCTACGCTTGCCACACTGGAGAGCTGAGGTCAGCGGGACACCCTGTCTCCTGTTCGCCAGGCCTTGAGAAATGGTGAGGCCTCTGGCCAAATCAAACCCCGATTTTTAGTCCATCTCAGCTCAGTTATGGATTGGGGCCCTCGAGGGCCCTAATTCGGTGGGGATGTGAATAAACGGACTATTTTTCTGCAAGCTGCCTCTTGGGGAAGGATACTCCTCCTACCAAGTCTGGAGAGACCTCAAGAAGATTCTTTCTTTCTAGCTCATCTCTGGCACCATCTCTCCATTCCTTGACATATTCCCCCAAAGTTCTCAGGCTCTCCCCTCTCTCTGAGCCCATCTAATAGTTCCCAGACTTCCAGCCAACAGCTGGATTTTATAGGCAATGTATCTGGACAAGCAAGGAACAATGGAAAGAAATTCTTGGGCAACTCTGAATCTGAACAGCCTCTTCCCACCAGGTGGTACATCGATGGGGTCAGGACTTGGACCAAGTATGGAGTCTTGCAAAAGAAAAGGGAAAAGGGAAAATCTGTAGAGCTCTCTTTTTTCCTCAGCTCTCAGGCTCCAGACTAGTCCCTCCCAGGTTTATTTAGGAGTTGGGGAGAGCACCCCATCAGCCAAAAAAAAAGGCACCTAAGCAGACAAGCAGGATCTGCGAGCTGGGAAGAGGGAGAGAAGTAGTTCCAGGCAGAGTACAGGACGCAGGTTCAGGGTCAGCCCAAGACGCAGATGGGGACCGCTTGAACTGAGTTGGCCGGAAGGGGGCAGTCTAGGGCCGGAGGTGGGGAAAAACCACCTGCCAAACGCTCCTTGGGGAGGAAGAGAGAGTTCAAGCCTTTCTGCCTTTGCAGAGAACCAGCAGTTCCCCAACCTCCCTGGAGGCGGGAGCCTTTCTGCAGGCTGATGTCCATGATCCGGGCTTAGTGTCCCGGCTGGGCCAGGGGCTTAGGGGAGTAGCTTTTTGTACTGCGTCACCCCCCTAACCTAAAAAAATAAATAAATAAAAAAAACAGCCCAGGATCCAGAGAGGCTAGTGCCATGAAGGACGCTTGGGGTCTGGAGCTTTGGAATCCGGATTCTGGCGGCTGTCTGCAGGCGGCATGGGCCCCCAGACCCCGGACCCTAAAGAGGTAGGAATCGAGCTTGGAGCCTGTAGGGAGGCGGGCCCTAGGCACAGCGGAGCCGAGCCGAGCCGAGCCGAGTCGAGCCGAGCCGAGCCGAGTCGAGCGGACCCACTGCCAAAGGGGCGGTTGGGAAATAGTTTACAAATGAGAAAAAGCTGCTTCCGAGCTGGGTTTCCATTCAACCGCTGTCTACAGCGAGGGGGCGGGGGCGCCGCGGAACGCCAAGCCAACGAGCGCCTGTATCTTGCGACTCGCCAGCCAGTCCGCAGGCCGAGCGTGGAGTGGTCACTGGGGAACGAACCACGCGGCCAGTTTTCTCTGCAGCAGGAGGGAGTGTGGGGAGACAGCAGGGAGGACGGGCCTCGGGTACCAGATAGAGGGGAGTGACCGGGAAGAAACGAGCCAAGACGGCACGTACATACCTTTAAATTGGGGCACGGTTCCCAGAGATGCCACCAGTCGTGGGCCCTGAGGACAGAGAAAGGCCGAAGGAGTGGTGAGAATAGAGGCGTTAGGGGCAAAGGAAGGGAAGCTAATACCTTCTAGTTCCAACACTCCAAAGCAAGGCATACTTCCCCCTTTCCCCAGCAGCTTCCTTCTCCCATCTCAAGCAGAGGGGCCCAGGAATAGCCTGGAAGTTCTGGGAGCCCCTAGAAACTCAAGATGGACTGAAATCTCTCTCTCCTTGATTCCCAGCAGTTTTAAGATTACTTCAGAGATCTATGACCCTTCCCAGAAGGAAAGTCCTTTCCTCCCACCCAGACCTTTTAAAAAATTCCAACTTGAATTTAAGACTTTGGAGGGGGGGTGGGGGTCCATCTTCCCCTGCAGGGAGTCACAGGCAGGCCTTTGCCACTCTCTCCCCAACCCTCCATCTGTTCACATGGAAATTCTGACAGTTCCATTCCCCTGTAGTCACTGGTTGCCAGAAACCCTCAACAGCCTGGGTCCACAGTTTTGTGGGTTTGTTCCGGAACCTTGGGGCTGCTTCCCACCCGTCCCCAGAATCTTTCTTCTACTCCACCTTCCACCCTTCCCTTCCTCTCCTCTCCCTGAAGACTAGGACCCAGCCAAACCCCTCTCCCCACCCCCACCCCCACAATATGCTGTCTGTTCACTAAGCCTGGAATGCCCTCCCCACTCCTTTCATTTCAAATCCACCTACATTTATTAAACATCCACCAAGTCCTGGGGCTACAAAGACTAAAAGAAACAGTTCCCTTACAGTCTTCACTCTATTGGACTCCTGACATTTTACCCATCTTCTTAAAGCCCAATTCAGATTCCCTTTCTTCCAGGAAGCCTTTCCCTTATCTACTGCAACAGTTTCCTTTGAAGCTTTCTAACTTCTCTATCTTGCCATATTGTATGTCAAAGTTACCTGGGTTAATATCTTTCTCCCTTACTGTACTGTCAGCTCTATGAGGGCAGGGATGATGTCTAACCTAAACTTTGTGTCTCTCCTAGTATCAAGGACAAGCACAGGGCCATTGGCATAGAAATAATTTAGTAGTGATGATGATAATAATAATAGCTGACAATGAGCATGGTAGAAGAGTGGGTAGAGCCTCAGCAGAAAGAACTGCTGCCCTTCTGAGAATCAATCCTCCCAGTGCCCCAAGGCAGCTCTCCAAATTTTTGAGAAGACACAGATCTGCTTCAGAAAAGAGATATGACTCACTGAGAACTCCCTACACTGAAGAAATCTGAGGTCCAGTTAAAAAATAAAAACATCTGAAGTTTAAATAGCCAAAGTTGGCAAAGGGCTTATCTCATTTGGCCCTCACTGCATCCCTGCAAACTAGATATTATAGATTTTATTACAGTATTCTACAAACTCACAAAGATTAAGTGGTTTGGTCATAGAGGTAGTGTCCAAGACCGGATTTGAACCCATCTTTCAGATTCTAAATCCAACACTTAATTCAGTGTTTGTTAATATAATGAATGGAATTGCATTGACTCCACCCCATCCCTCTTCTATCCCTTACCAACCTCCCTAGTCCCCTTTAGTCCCAGTGCTATAGGCTGTTGCCAAATACTTTTGCTAAAGCAATAATAGGGCTAAATTAAAGGACTAAGAGGTGGAAGGAAAAGAGAAAGGAAGGGAAGGAGTGAGACCACAACCCACAGAATTCTGTCTCAGAACTTTCATGGAGAATTCTCATTCCAGGAAAGAATGATCCCTCTCCTCAACCTAAATCCTAAGCAGGAGGCTCACCTTAGGGCCCCAAACTTGTGTTAATGGCAGCTTGTGTCCCTTTTGGGTGTGAGAATATTGAGGATGGTGGTTTTCAGAAGTCTCTCTCTAGTGAGGTCTTCCTGCAGTCTAGAGACGTTTCTGGCCCTAATAGCCTCTTCTTCCAATTCTACATTAGATTGGCTACCCAGCCCAGAGTGGACTGAAGAAGAAACTGAAGAAGGGATGATGAATTTACATGGAGACAGATGGGTCCAACCTTTCCCTCCTTCTTCCCATGCTTCCCTGACCCAGATCATTTCAGAATTTCATATTAAATACCTCTCTAATGAAAGTCACAGAAACTCCTCATGCCCAAGTAGTCCCCAACCAGAGCTTGGGATGGGGGAGTCCTGAAAGCAACAACTTAGAGGAACACCAGCAACACCCAGCTGAATGGTCTTGGGCAAGTCACTTAACTTTTCTCACAGATGAGTTTCCTCATATGGGATGGGGGGGGGGGTATAGCACAATTCTCAGTATTGTGGTGAGGCTCAAATGGGATAATGTAAAACATCTTGCAAGTCTGAGAGTGCTACATAAATGCTAACTATTCTTATTAGAGGCAGCTGATGGTGCTGACAAAGTGTTGGACTTCCACTCAGAAAACCCTGAATTTGAATCCTTCATGCAAGCCAATGTTATCTCTGTCTTGTAACTTGTGGCTGGGTTGTGTTGTCTGTATGTGTGCATCTGTCTGCAAGCTTTTTCCGCTTTTGCCTTGGTGCTTGTGAGTATCTTTGCGCAGAGGCAGCTAGAGACCTTGGAGAAGTCAGGAAGACTTGAGTTCAAGTCCACCTTGGACCCAAGCTGGCTGTGTAAACCTGCATAAATCACTTAACCTCTCAGGGCCCCAGACAATTCTCTTAGGACTACAAGTGGCAAAGCAGGTGCCCACCAGAACTGCTAGAAGGAATTGGTTTCTGGGAGCTCACTAATGTGATGAAATCACATCCTCATCCTCCTCCTCCTCCTCCACATCTCTCAGTGTGCTTCCATATCTGTGTGTTTCCATCGGCCATTCCTCCTCTCTGAATGCACTCAGCATGTGGCTCCCTTCTGAGCCATGGTGGTGATGGAGAGGGACATGACACATCGGGCTTTTCCCCTCCAGTCTCAGTGATCACACCTGCTGCTGCCCTCTAATGAGTTGGTCAGATAGACTGAACGTGACAGGGTGCCTGGTTCACTGGTCTGGGTGGGCTGTAGCAGAGTGAGCAGTAGCAGGGGCTCTGATCCCCTCCCCTGCTCCAAGTCCCAATTCCAGAGCTCTGTGGTTGCCTCGGTTCCAAGACCACAAGCATTTCCTGCCCTAACATTTCCTGGTCTGGGCTACAGAGGTCCCAGAGGAACTTCCATTTTCCCCCAGGAGGACTGATGGAGTTGAGGTGCCTCACTAGCCCCCTCCCCCAGACTGAGCAGGCAACAGGCACCTACTTAACACTCCCAGCTGGCCACAATGGGGGGCATTGTTCCCAGCTTGGCTCCTCTAACCTGGGATGGGGGAGGGGCACAAGAGGAGGGGAGCCTACCCACTGACCCCTTGTCATCAAATAAGGCTCAACTGAACAAAAGTCTTCTTGTGGCCAGTTCTCTACAGCACCCCCATGTTTCCTCTTCCTCTGAACAATCCATCCATGTGTTTGAATTTATGAGGATGAGGAGCTGTCAGGTAGCCCAACAAAGTGGAATGGCTAGAGCACTGGCCTTGAAGTCAGGAAAGACCTGGGATCAAATCCTGCTTTAGATGATGATGTGGGACCATCAGCAAGGTATAACATTTGAGATCTAAAGGAACCTCAGAGGGAGCAGCTGGGTGGCTCAGTGGATTGAGAGCCAGGAGATCCTAAGTTCGGATCTAGCCTCAGACACTTCCCAGCTGTGTGACCCTGGGCAAGTCACTTAATCCCATTGCCTAGCCCTTACCACTCTTCTGCCTTGGAACCAATACACCAGCAGTTCTCAACCTCTCAATTTGTAGCAATGAAAATACATAATGCGTATCAGGTATTTACATTCTGAATCATAACTGTAGCAAAATTACAGTTTTGAAGTAGCCACCAAAATAATTTTTTGGTTTTGGGTCACTGTAACATGAGGAACTGTATTGCAGGGTCACAGCATTAGAAAGGTTGAGAACCACTGCAATATACAATATTGATTCTAAGAAGGAAGGGGTAAAGGTTTAAAAAGAAAATAAAATACAGAAAGGAACCTCAGATGCCATCTTTTGCTTTACAGAGAAGGAAAACTGAAACCCAAGAAAATGACTTATCTAAGCTCACACAAATAGTAATAATAGAGCCTGAACTTGAGCCCAGATGTTCAGTAAATGAACTTTAATTAAGCACCCACTGCATATAGGCTTTTATGCTCCTCAACTAAGAGATCCAAACTTGAGATTCAACATGGTCCCTGACTTCAAGGAGTTTACATTCTAGATGTTTCCTCTCCTTCTGATTACCATTCTCCCCTAAACCAATTTTTCCCTTCCTCATACTCCCTATTCCAGGGTAACTTCTTCGCATAAGCCCATCAGTATGGAAGAAACCCCTGCTTCCTAGATGGAGCCATTCTCCCCATCCTTAGTAGTAAGTTGGGGGGGGGGAGGTAGCTGAGTAGCTCAATGGATTGAGAGTCAGGCCTAGAGATGGGAGGTGTTGGGTTCAAATTTGACCTCAGACACTTCCCAGCTGTGTGACCCTGGGCAAGTCACCTGACCCCCATTGCCTAGCCCTTACCACTCTTCTGCCTTGGAGCCAATACACTGTATTGACTCCAAGATGGAAGGTGAGGGCTTAAAAAAAAAAGTAGTGAGTTTGGGAAAGGGGAAAGGGAGAGAGAGAAGATGGTGCTGAGATCTCATCAGGGCTCCATTCTTGCCACTCTTCTACCTCCCCTCCTCAGCTCCTTTCTCCCTCTCTACCCCCAACTCAAGCTCAGGAGGCCACTTGGGGACATTCCCGCTGCATTCCCTCAGTAAGTCGCCTGGATTTGCTGTGCTCCAGGAAATATGAAAAGAATGTTTTCCATGAGCCCAAGTCTCCTGAACTGGCCTTGGCCCAAGTGCCCACGCGAGGCTGTTTAGCCTGGGGCCTCCCTTCCACTCAAGCCAATATGAATCCATGACCTGGGAAGGAAGCCCTCCCCACACTCAGGGCTAGCAGTACCTTCTTAGACACCTCAGGGGGAGAGGCACTGGCTGGATGACTTGAAGAAATGAGATGCTGCTAGAATGGCAGAAGGGGGCAAGAGAAGGTGGGGGGAAGGGAAAGGGAGGCCAAAAAATCTTTCCAGATGGAAGAGACTTCCATGTCCTTCCCAGGGCAGAATCTTCTTGCAGCAGGATGAGAACTGAGCTGAGCCATCTCCACACATTGTCATCCCAGAGGGTCAGAGGCCAATGAATGGCCTCATCCACATCAGGGCAAGGGCTGTCTAGTGTGCCCTGAGAGTTCTCTGGGGAAGTCTTTTGCTATTTCACTTTAACCTGTTCCCAGAAAGGAGTGGAAGTACTGATTTGCTTTTCTGTGAAGGCTTCCCCCCCTGGAGACACCTGGTCCTAGTGGTTCTTTGGGTGGGACAACAGAAGACCTCACTGCATTCCACTCCCACCAAATCGTCTGAGACTAGGTTGCACATGGATCACAGGGCATCTCTCTCCCATCTCCTTGTCTCTAAAAACAATCCTCCCCAAACCTCACCTGCTAAATGGTTAAAGAGCTGGACCTGGGTCAGGAAGGTCTGAATTCAAACCTTACCTCGGATATTTACTCTGAGTGACCCTGGGAAAGTAATTTAACTTCTGGGAATCTCAGTTTCTTCATCTGTTGAATTCATATAAGAATAGAGAATAAAATTAAACATTATATGTAAAATACTTTGCAAATCATAAAGCACTATATCAATATGAATTCTTGTTATTGCTATTCAGGAATGCACGGACACATTGAGATCTTTTTCATTTTTACTGTCCCATCTTTTTTCCCACTCAAGAGGAGGAACCCCTCTAGCCTCTATCCCCCTGACTTCAGTCCCTTTCCCTAAAACCCTGTCCTTGATCCTCACCTAAATCTCAAATTCCCATCAGAACCAAGTTGTTTAAGACTTCAGCCCTTCCTCCCTCCTAGAATCCCATAATCTTAAGAGATGGAGAAGGGATCCTTGGCCAGATGTGGGTTGAACTAGATGGCCTCTGAGGTTCTTTCCAGCTCTGAAATTTTTGTTACACTGGAAAAGAAGTCAGTAGAACCTAGTCCAGCTCCTACCTAAGGCCAAATTCTTTCCACAATCTACAGAACAAATGGTCCTTTAGCCTCTTTCTTACTACAGACCTGCAGCACTGAGAGACTCATTACTCTCCCAAAGCAACCGATTGCATGTTAGTAGGAATTCTTAGGAAGAATATTATATTGAGCTAAAATATACCAACCTGGCATTTCTCCCTATTGGTCCTAGTTTTACCCCATTCTGGGTGGGCTAGAAAAAATTTACTCCCTCTGCAACATGGCAGCAGGTTAGATCTTTAGAGATGGCTGCCATGCTTCCCTTTGTCTCCGTACATTCAATTTGAACACATAGCCCTGAACTCTAATCTCTAAGGGAAGGAACATAGGAATCATAGATTTAGACTTAAAAGGGACCTTAAGAGCCATTTTGAACAAAACTTTTGATTTTACAGATGAAGAAACTGAGGCCCAGAGAGATTGACAATTTCCCCTAGGTAGTATCAGAGGTGAAATTGGAACCCAGGTCCTCTGACTCCAAATCCATTGATCTATTGGAACCCAGTAGGTATGAATGGGAGATACGGAGAACAGCTGATAAGAGAGCAAAGGGCAAAGATTTCTTGATTCCATTTACTTCATCCAGTCTTTGGGATCATTCCTTTTCCTCTCTGGGTGTTTCCTCAGGAGTGATTTCCAACTTTCAGCATCAATGGATTAGATGACCTCCTAAGGCAGTGATGGTGAACTTTTTATAGACCAAGTGCCCAAACTGCACCCTCATGCCACACAGGAGCTGCCCCACCCCTTACCCCAGACAGGGGAGGGAGGAAGTGCTCTCATTGAGCTGTTGGGCAGAGTGGTGGGTGACGTGAAAAAAAAGACTAGTGGAGATGGGGAAGGGAGCAGACCCCTCCTCAGGCATGAGTGCCATAGGTTCACCAATATGGCCCTAAGGACCCTCCCAACCTGAGTCTACATTTGCCATCCTATAATCTTGCCTGCTTCTTTCTCCTCCCCATCATCTCCTCTACCTCATCACCATAACTCCTTTTCCCCCTTCCCTTGCTTAGATTCCCTTTGCCAGCTATGATGGGCCCCCACCAAATGACCTCATCAAGAGAACCAGCTAGTGGTTAGGGCAAGAAGCTGTGGACCTGAGATCAGTGACAAGGGAAGTGGTGGGAACCATCAGACAGGGCTGGGTCTTGAAAATCTGCCACATATATCAAAGGCAGCTGCAGAACTAGTGATGAGGTCACCTTTAGGGATTGGGGGAAAGAGGTAGGAAAGAAGGAAGTAGGGAGGGGGTATTGGAATAAGGTCCAGAGGGACCAGCTAAAAGTTAATTGGATACCTAACAATATTTTCTGCCACAGAATCATATTTAGAGCCAGAAGGGACCTTAGTAACTATCTAATCCAAGTCCCTCATTTTGCAGATGAGGAATTTGAGACACAAGAAGTTAAGGGACTTGTCCAGGGTCACAGAGCTGACAAATAGGTGGGGATGGGTACAACAATGGTATATTCATGGAATCATGATCTCAAGGTTAGTACTTCTTCCATCAATCTATCCCACTCCCCTTAGTCTTAGGGGATTCTTGTCTATCAATCCAACTGACCACAGAGGACCTAACTATTGTGTTCAAGGCCTTCCCTGGAATCTCTCAATATTCTATAGGGGTTCCTGTGCAGCACTTAGGCTGAAATCTGTTAATTTCTTGACCTTAGACCATAGCCCACCCACCTCCCTTTTCAGCTATGTGGAACCTCTGTTTCTTTCATTCCATTCCTTGGGTCAGTAAAGAGGCTGCCGCCCAATTACAGATACCCTACAATTAGACCCAGCCATTATAGACAGCACAGGCACTACCTGTTCTCCTTTCCATCACTGTGGCATTATCATTCCCACATAAGGAAGAGCTGGGCTACCTTATTACAGAAAACACATTGCTACTGTCAAATCACAGCCTGTACAGGTACCGGGAAATTACTGTATTCAGTATTCCCTTCAAATTGTTACTACCTAGGTACATTATTGTTCTCTGTAGCCACTATCTAACTACATTGTTATTCTATACCTATTGGCGCATATATATATATTCTATTGGTTACATTAATATATTGTATATAGTTATAACTTAACCATATCTTGTTACTATATAGATACATTATTGCTGCCTTATACTTATAGCATTCTTATTGGGCTACACTATTATCCCATACTTCTCTCTTTTTTTTTTCACATTTTACTTATTTATTTAACTCCTCTCCAAAATGTGATTTCATTAATGTAGGGGAATTCCCTATTAGGAAATTTCCAGTTGGACAACTATCTATATGCCTGGAACCAAGAAGATGAGTTCAAAATTATGGTATATGATGGCAATAGAATGTTATTGTGCTGTAAAGAATGATGAACTGGATGATTTCTTTAAGAACTGGAAAGACCTACATGAATTGTTGCAGAATGAAATAAGTAGAACCAGGAGAGCACTATAAACAGTAACTGAAACACTGTGGGATGATCAAATATAATACACTTTGCTACTACCAGCAATACAATGATCCAGGACAATTCTGAGGGACTTATGGGAAAGAATGCTATTCATATCTAGAGAAAGAACTGTTAGAGTAGGAATGCAGAAGAAAACATATAATTTATCACTTGTTTATTTGGGTATGTTTGGGGTTTGGGTTTATAAGATTATTCACTTATGAAATGAATAATATGGAAATAGGTTTTGAGTGACAATACATGTATAATCTAGTAGAATTGCTTGTCAACTCTGGGAGTGGGGAGGGAAAAAGAGAGGGAGACAACATGAATCATACAACCTTGGAAAAGTCATGTGTAAATTTGTTACTGGAATAAAATAAAGGGGAAAATTTTTTAAAGACCTGAGTTCAAATCCAGCTGCAGATACTTCCTAGCTGTGTGACTGCACAAATCACCTAACTTCTGACTGCCTGGCAAAAGGATCCACTGGATCCCCTGGAAGCAGAAGTGGCAAGCTACTCCAACATCCTCATCAAGAAAACCTTATAGAAAGTTATAGTCCATGGGGTCATGTAGCGTCAGACTTGACTGAATGGCTGAATAACAACTGTAATTTATAGTCTTTAAGGGCTGCTTAAAAGGTTACCAAAAGGTCCCATAGAGGCAAGACTCAAACCCAGGTCCTCTAGACCACAAGGTTGACCCTCTCTTCATTCTGCCATGAAGTCTATTTATATTCTATTCCATGGAGGATTCAAGTCAAACGATCATTTCTTAAAAGTCTGCTCTGGCATTGGCATTGTACATTGCCTTTTGGAGGAGAGGAAATAGTTGGGGTCCAAACTTGGAGAGAAGCTCCCTTTACAAAGTACCTAACATCAATTCAGAGTGGTGCCAATGGGGCACTGAGAGGTGAGGTTATTTGCCCTGGATCACATAGTCCAGACATGTCAAAGGCAGGACCCTAGTTCTTCCTGACTCCAGAACTGACTTTCTATGCAGTAAGACATGGTGCCCTTTGAGGACTACAAAGCCAGAAATGAATCAGTCTCTACCCTCAGGGAGCCTCTATATTACAGTTACTACCAGCACACATTATTACCTCTCACGTCATTTCTCAGGGGGTTCATTACTCCTCTACTTACTTGGAATTCCACTACTCCCAATGACATACTTTGGGGTCTGGTTCTAGGTAAAAAGTCCTCGACTATAAATAGTCTCCTATTTGTTCCCTCCTCTCTGCTCATAAAGCCACCAGAGCAGTTCAGGTCCTTATCGCCTCTCAGGACTACTAGACGGCCTCTCTGCCTCCAGTCTCTCTCCTTTTTAGACCAGTCTCCATACAGTGAGTGAATGAGTAAATGAACAAAGATGCCAAAGTAAACTTCCTAATTATGGCAAGTCTAACTATGTTCTTTTCTCACTCAAAAAACTTCAGTGACTTCCCATTGTCAACAGGATAAAACAGACACTCATGGTCCTGGCATTCAAAGCCCTTCCCAATATGGTGCCAATCTATTCTTGCACTTTATTTCATACTACCCTCTTCTTCCCTGGCCGTGAGTACTTTACACTGGGACTAACCTGGATTGATAGCTGCTTCCGGATTATATCCAGTATTCTATTGTTCAATGCCTTTGCACATGTTGGATACCAGAACTTGTTTACCTGTTAAAATCTCCTTCCTTTAAGGAACAACACACCTCCTCCACAGAGCCTTCCCTGGTTTCCCAGCTAGAAGTTATCCCCTCCTCAGAATTAGAAGGGACCACAGCATCCACACAATTCAACATGTTATTGAGCTGGAATTCTGTCTACAATATCTACAAAATGGCAGTTTTGTTATAGTCTCCACTAAATACCACTGGTGATGGGGAACTCACCACCTAAAGATACAACACAATTCACTTTGTGATAGCTCTGGTGACTATATTGAACCTCTCCAGCTCTAAGACCTTTGCCATTATCATAGTAACATATTCTGACTTTTGTAATTGTCATTTCTGTTTGTATCTTATCCCCCTGCTGTGTTAGGAGCACCAGGAAGATAGGGACAGAAGATCTATCTAAATATATATATATGTATACATATATATATATAGTTACACACATATAGATGTGTACAATTTTGTTTTGATTTTTTGTAGCCCCATTGAGAGGATATGCACATAGGAAGAGCTTAATATAAGTTTGTTGAAATGATTTAAGTTGAATGGAGTTGAAAAGTCTGTCCTAACTCTAAATCTGTGATACTCCACTGTCCTGGTCTCTCCCTTCTCCCTCCCCTGCTCTTACCGATATCTCTGATAGGAAATGAGAACAGAACACTACCCAGGTTCTTCTTGAGTATTCCCCATCCCACTCCAACACTGATGAGGGACAAGGTCTGGGGAGAGCTGAGTAAAGGAGACAGTGGGTAGTGGTGGTAGAGGCTTGTCATCTCTCTGAGAATTGGGGAGCCCAGAGGAGATTTAGGAAACACTGCCTATTCCCAGGAGCTCTTTTGTCTCTGTCTCTCTCACTCTGTGTCTCTATCTATCTCTGTGTGTGTGTCTCTCCCCACCTCACCTACACACACACTTTTTCCATCCCTCTATCTCTGTCTCTCGTCCTCTTTCCCCACTGTCTTTCTTTCTTCTCCCTGTTCTGTCTCTGCCCTTGTTCCCATTTGTTTCTTTTCCTCTTTCTCTTTTTCAGTTTCTCTGAACCTCTATCCCTCTGTTCCAGTCTATTTCTTTCTGTGTCTTTCTGATATAACAAGTATTAAGTGCCTACTATAAACAAGTCACCATCTTTCCCATATCCTTCCCTCTGTCTCTGTCCTTGTTCTTCTGCCCCTCTGCTCCCTGTCCCTAGGTCCCATTCTCTATCTGGCTCTTTCCTGTCTCTGGGTCCCCCTGGTTCTCTCTTCCTGTGTCTCTGTACCTCAGTTCCATTCTCATTCCTGTAGATCTCTCCTTCTGACAATTTCCATTTCTCTTTCAAATTCTCTCTGACCCCTCTTCTACCCATCTGTCGATCTCTCTTTCCCTTTGTCTTCATCACACTATCCTCAACTCTCTGTTCCATTCTGTCTTTTAAAAGAAAAAAAGTAAAGATATCAGTGGTGTTTAGCTTTCAAATCAACACTATTATCCAGCAAATGCTGAAAATTTGTAAAAATGTAGGTCAACTTCCATTGAACAGCTATTTTTTCCTACTGCTGTGTCCCTCTAGCCTTCTGATTTCCTATCTCTCTGGCTCTTTCTCTGACTCTCCATCCAGTCCATCTCTCCATCTTTCTTCTGTCTCTCTTGGATACCCTGACTTCCAGCAGTGAGTGGCTGCATCTGTTTGGATTGGTAACAGATCCCAGGAAATTCACAAGTGGCCAAAGCACTCTGGGCTTTTTTTTTTTTTTAATGCATAAAGCCTGTGGAAAAGGCAAATGCAGAAGTGCACATTCATGCAGTCACACATACATTCATACTCACAGATAATCATTTATCCACACAAGAAGAACCCTCTTCACACATATCTGTACCCCTTCAGACACATTCTCACATGGCTGCTCACTCAAGCACAAACCTAAATGTATATTCATTCACTCACATCATCCTCACAACCTGACCCACATAAACAGAGCAGCACTCTGCTATGATTAGGTCCCTCACGGATGCATACAGGCATCATTGCACTGACTCCCTCTTCTCTCTCATCTCCAGAACGTCTTCACCACACCTCTGATCTGTGAGGCAGGAGCCCCAGCAAACCCTACCTGTGTGGCATTGTGGAGGCCTCAAAGGCTGGGACAACCTATTCACAGGGTCCCCCCTCCCTGCCCCATCCTCCCAGCCCATCCTGGGTGGACAGACTAGACTGACTCTCCCAGGAGTGACAAAACCTTTGCCAGGGGGAGGAGGGGGAACTAAGGACCCTCTCCTCTGGGCATGTGCCCCAGCCAACTGGAGAAGCAACTCTGAACTGACTTTTGGACTTAGTATCAATGGGGACTGGCAAGATTGTCAGAGAGGGGCTGGGAGGAGGCCTCAGGCCTTTGCCTCACTGAATCTAGCTCCTAAGACAGAAGGAGAAAGACAGGGAGGACTGGAGGATTGGCAGTAATTAGACCTCAAGCTGACAAACCAATTTAGGGATCTTTCCCCTCCCCCTTCCTCACAGACACATTCATTTCATTTTTTTCCCTTTCCCTCTTCTCTGAGCCAAAGAGAGGAAACACTCATTTTCACTGCAGTGGATGGACTGAAATAGGAGACGGTGGCGCTCAGTGTGTGTGTGTGTCTGGGTGTTAGGATCTGTGTGTGTCTGCACGTGTGAGTGTCTCTGCTGGACCCAGGAGTGTGTGTGTTCCTGGATGATAAATGTCAGTGTGTCTGTGAGAGATTCTGGGTAAAGGACTGAGTCCATTTTTCCTTCCCTGCAGGTTCCATCTCTAAACCTGATCCACTGCCCTGACAGTGCACTTCTGATACCAGACTCCCTGAAGTCACCCCAGTCATGCTCCTGTTTCCTTAGGCACAGAGACCCCAGTTCTTTTCAGAGAGTTCTGAGCCCATCCTTCCCTTTGCCAAGCCCCCTGGAAGAATTTGGAAGAAAGAATTCTAACACATTCACATTCATTGTCTCTCTCTCTTTCTCTTGGTCTCTGTCTTTGTCTCTTTTTCACATGCACACACACATACACAACCTCCCCCATATGGTCCAACTTGATACAGGAAACAGGATCACTGGGAGACCCTTCTTCTTTTCCTCTGCATATTTGGTTGGTTTGGGTTCAGTTCAGTTTGGCATCAAGGAGCTGGATAAAATGACCTCAGAGGGCTCTATGCCCCCCCCTCCCCAAACTCATTCATCATAACAGACTTGAGACAAGTACATACATTCTGGGGCTCCCTGCACGTCCTAGGTCCCCTGTTCTGGGCTAGCTAAGTTTAGCTAACTCTGAGCAAGTCTGGTTCCCTGGCTTAGCTCTTGAGACTCCACATAACTTCTGGCCTTCCAAGCTGTCTGTCCTCTAAGTCCCCATCTCCCTCCTGTCCATAGTCCTGGGTCTCACCCCAAGACTGCAGAGGGAGGGGAGGCAGCCCAGCATTCCACAGAGCCCACAGTCACCCAGCTGTGGTGGGCTGAAACCAGGAAAACAGCTGGAGAGCTGGACTGAAGGGGGGGGGGCAGCACAGAACAACAGAGAAACTTAGAGACTTGGAAGAGAACTAGACATGAACAGAAAGACAGAGACAGGGAAAGAAAGAGTAGATAGCAGCAAAGACCAAGAGCGGTTGGGGCTGAGACCCATACAAGAAAATGGGAAGAAGCTGTCCTTACTTATGTCTGGGGCAAGAGTGGTAGGAAAGAAAGGATGCTGCTCTACCAATCCTCCTTCCACTCACTAGTCCCTAACTGAGGTCATTTCATGTAAACCACCACCCTCAGGGTCCTTGGAAACAGGCAGAACTCAGCAGTCCTGGTCACTCCAGTTGTTTCCAGTGGCAGATGCTTACATTTTTGGTTGGAAACCCCTAATGCATGGAAGCCAGAAAAGACCCTCAGGCTAGTGGCAGCCCCACTCCAGATTTCTAACCATCCTCTTCCAGCAGCAATGGGAGAAGGGGAGGGCCCCTCTCTCATGCTTACCCCTGGTTTGATCCCAGTTGGTGAGGTGAGGGCTACTTTGGGCTACTACCTCCCCCAGTCACCTGTTTACCTCTCTCCCTAACTAACCTTGCACCCTGACCTCCAACTCTCACACAGACCCCCTGCTCGTGGCCCCCAGTTCCTCAGATACCTAGCTCTCGGGTTCCCTGCTCACAGCTCCTCACTCCCCCTCCATCGTCTGGTCCCAGGCACAGCAAACCCTTTCCTAGCTCCACTTCGTGACCTCACAGGTCTCCCAAGTTCTCTGAACCCAGGCCTAGCTCCCCCTCTTCCTGGCCCCGCTCCTCCTGCCCTTGGCCCCAGTCCCAGCTCCCCTTCTCCTTGGCCCCCACATCCCGTGCCCCTCGCCCCGTTCCCCAGCTCCCTGTCCCCAGGCCCACCTCCTCCCCCCACCCCTGGCTCCGCTCCCGGGGCCCCTCTCCTTGCTTTCCTCTCCCCAACCAAGTTTCCAGCCACTCACTCTCCGAAGCCCGGAGCCGTCGGCTAGGCTGAGTCCCAGCCGGGAGAAACGTATTGAAGGCGGGGTGGGCGGGAAGGCCAGCGCTGCGGGGCGCTCAGGCTGACGTGGGGAGTCTCCCGCTCCTCGCAGCCTCCCCCCTTCCCACAAACTCTTACATTTCAGTCACCCCAACCTCCCTCGGGCCCAATCTATCCTGGACCCCTCACCCGAGAAGAAAAAAATAAAAACAAAAAAAAACACTTGTGGTCCGAGGGCAGAGCCTCACTGTCCCTCCGCAGCTCCACCTCCACTTCGAGTGGCGGGGACCCAGACTTCCAGGCTGCTTGGCACTCAGCAGGGAAGGGGTAGCCCTATAGTGGTGGCCCCGGTCCGTAACCCATCCGAGAATACCCCTCAGGCCAGGGGCCCTGGGCGTCCAAGCTGACTGGCGCTCGATTGGAAGGAAGCTGATGCTCAGTGCCCAGCGTCCCTGTCAGGCGTGGCAACTTCTCTGTGCCCAGCTTGGACCATGCCTTCTGAGCTCCGAGCCACGCCCTTCTAGCCCTGGGTATTCGGAGTGGGCGCTTACCTGGACTGACTGTCACTCCGTGGGTCGGTCAGTTCGCCCGTCCGTCGGGCTGGGGCCGGGATTGCTCACGCTCCCATGGGGCCTCCCGGGGCCCCTGAGGAGCCCGGCCCGAGGCCCGCAGCAGCCCTGCCTCCCTCCCTCGGCGCCTCAACCCTTTAGGCACACAAGGGCTCAGATCCTGGATGTCGGACTGAGCCGAGCCAAGTCAAGCCCACGGGATCTGAACCGGGAGGGCCGGGCGGGTAGGCGGGAGAGCGCCACGGGTTCGGGGAAGCTGAGAGGAACGGGTCTAAGCGGACCCGGGCCGGGGCCTGGCAGGGCAGGACAGGGCAGAGCCGGGCAGGGCAGGGCAGGGCAGGGCAAGGTCGGGCGGAGCAGGGCAGTGTGGGCAGCTCCCGAGCCGAAGAGAAGCAGACGGCTCCTGCTGCGGGAGGTGAAGGCTAGACGGGACAGAGGAAAGGAGGGAGGGACGGAGAGAGAGAGGGAGGGGAAGAGGGGGAGGGAGGGAGCAGGAGCGCAAGATGGGGAGAGGGAGGGGAAGAGGGGCTGGAGCTTCGGGTGAGAGCCAGGAGAGGGGGCTGCGGCGGCAGCTGTCTTTTTTTTTTTTTTTTAATTTCCTAGGTCTCCTAGGTCTCCGAGGTCTCCGTTTCTCTGACGCTCAGTCTATCTAGTGCCTGCCTCTTGTTCTGGTTGATTCTTCCACCGTCTCTGGTTTTTTGTTTTTTTGTTTTCCCCAGTGGAAAAACCCTTTTCATTGCCCGGGATTAGACTGTTTTATATTCAGTGCCCAAGGCTTGCAATTGAGGTTAGTTTGGTGGTGGGGAGGATCCTGCCTGGGTTCTGTTCTTTCTTTGACTGAAGCCAAAAGTTCCCTTGAAGAGGCTATCACCTAAAGATTCTTGGACCACGTATCTTGAGGCACTTCTCATCTCTCTCTGGGCTCCTAGTCTGGCTCAGTTCTCTGAACCCAGTGAAGATTAAAGCCTAGATTCCTCCTCAAGAGTTAGGGGTTCCAGATTCTCTCTGCCTCACCAGGGCCATGGGAGGATGCCCTCAGTCGGTCTCACCCTTCAACCAATCATGGGAGACCTGCCTGAAAGGGCCAAAGGAATGTTTCATCTAGTCTAAGGCACTTGAAACGGAGCAGCCGACTTCTGAGCACTCCCTCCGAAGTCCACTGAGGCTTCTTTCCTTTTCTCTCACCCAAACTTCGGATACTTTGGTTTCAGCAATTACCTCCTTCCCCTCAGCTGTGGACTAACCAGGGGGCTCTACTCTACTGCCTACCTCCCCTCCCGGGATTATTTGATCTTTTTCCATATACTTCAGTGATCCTGAGGTCAAGGGGCTTGAAGAGTTCACATAGAAGTCAAAAGGTTACAAGAATCAAGTCTCTAAAATCCATTTCCTTCTATGTCTCTCCCAACTCCAGCTGAAGTCCTGGAGAGATGCAAAAGTGGGGGTCCCAGGGAACTGGGCTGAACTAATGGAAAAGTGACATCTTGAGAGCCAGGCCTAGACATGGGGGTCCTGGGTTCAAATGTGGTCTCAGACACTTCCTAGCTGTGTGACCCTGGGCAAATCCCTT